>NW_027603746.1:0-10326 GCF_053455715.1 Rhinoraja longicauda
CCTCCCCCCTCTCTGCACTCTCTCCCTCTCTCTACCCTCTCTCCCCTCCCCCTCTCTCCCCTCTCTCTCACTCCCCTCTCTCCCTCTCCCACTCTCTCTCTCCCCCTCTCTCTCTGCCCTTTCTCTCTGCCCTCTCTCCCCCTCACTCTCCACCCTTTTTCTCTCCCCCACCACTTTATATAATCACTTACAATAATAAATTAAACTAATATTTGATCCCCCCTCTCCCCCTCTCTGTCGTGCTCTCTGTCCCCTTTCTCCGATCTCACTCCCCCACTCACCCCTCTGTCTCTCCTTCTCTACCCGTGTCTCTCGCCCCCACTCTCTCTCGCTCTTGCTTTCTCTCCCCTATCTCTCTCTTTCTCCCCCACTGTCTCAAACCTATCTCTCTCTTTCACTATCCCTCTCTCTCCGTCCCCCTCTTTCTCTCCCCCTCTTTCTCTTGCTCCCTTCCATTTTGCAAGAATACATTATCAAAAAATTTAAACGAAACTAATATTTGATACCACCTCACCTCTCTCTCCCACCCCCCTCTCCCCCTCTCCCCTTCTCTCTCTCTTCCTTTCCCTTCGCTCCCCGCCACTCTCCCGCCCTCTACTCTTTCTCTCCCTCTTTCTTTCAGCCCTCTCTTCCCTCTCCCTCTCCCTCCCTCTCCCTCCCTCTCCCTCCCTCTCCCTCCCTCTCCCTCCCTCTCCCTCCCTCTCCCCCCCTCTCCCTCCCTCTCCCTCTCCCTCCCTCTCCCCTCCCTCTCCCTCTCTCTCTCTCTCTCTCTCTCTTTCTCTGTCTCTCTCTCTCTCTCTCTCTCTCTCTCTCTCTCTCTCTCTCTCTCTCTCTCTCTCTCTCACATTCTCTCTCTCTCTCACATTCTCTCTCACATTCTCTCTCTCTCTCACACATTCTCTCTCTCTCTCTCACATTCTCTCTCTCTCTCTCCTCTCTCTCTCTCTGTCTCTCTCTCTCTCTCTCTCACATTCTCTCTCTCTCTCACACATTCTCTCTCTCTCTCTCTCTCATATTCTCTCTCTCTCTCTCACATTCTCTCTCTCTCTCTCACATTCTCTCTCACATTCTCTCTCTCTCTCTCTCACATTCTCTCTCTCTCTCACATTCTCTCTCACATTCTCTCTCTCTCACATTCTCTCTCTCTCTCTCACATTCTCTCTCACATTCTCTCTCTCTCTCTCTCTCTCACATTCTCTCTCTCTCTCTCTCTCACATTCTCTCTCTCTCTCTCTCTCTCTCTCTCTCACACATTCTCTCTCACATTCTCTCTCACATTCTCTCTCTCTCTCTCTCTCACACATTCTCTCTCTCTCTCTCTCTCACATTCTCTCTCTCTCTCTCTCTCTCTCTCTCTCACACATTCTCTCTCACATTCTCTCTCACATTCTCTCTCTCTCTCTCTCTCTCTCACATTCTCTCTCACATTCTCTCTCTCTCTCTCTCACATTCTCCCTCTCTCTCTCACATTCTCTCTCATATTCTCTCTCTCTCTCTCTCACATTCTCTCTCTCTCTCACATTCTCTCTCACATTCTCTCTCTCTCTCACATTCTCTCTCTCTCTCTCTCACATTCTCTCTCTCTCTCTCTCTCTCTCACACATTCTCTCTCTCTCTCTCTCTCTCACATTCTCTCTCTCTCTCTCACACATTCTCTCTCTCTCTCTCTCACATTCTCTCTCACATTCTCTCTCTCTCTCTCTCACATTCTCTCTCTCTCTCTCACATTCTCTCTCATATTGTCTCTCTCTCACATTCTCTCTCTCTCACATTCTCTCTCACATTCTCTCTCTCTCTCTCTCTCTCTCTCTCTCTCTCTCTCTCACATTCTCTCTCTCTCTCTCTCTCTCTCTCTCTCTCTCTCTCTCTCTCTCTCTCTCTCTCTCTCTCTCTCTCTCTCTCTCTTCCATCTCTCTCCTTCCTCTCTCCCCCACCTTTTCTCTCCCCCTCACAATAAATTAAGCTAAACTAATATTTCATCCCCCTTTCCCTCTCAATCTCTATCCCTCTCCCCTTTATCTCTCCCTTCCCTGCTACCCGTTTTTCTCCCCTCTCTCTCTTTCTCTCCCCCTCTCTCTTGCCGCAGTCTCAATCCCCCTCTCTCTCTTCCTCTCCCCTATCTCTCTTTCTCTCCCTTCGCTCCCCCCTCTCTCAACCGTCCCTCCACCTTTCTCTCCCCCACTCTTTCTCGCCCACACCCCCTCTCTCCTCTCTCCTCTCTCCCCCCGTTCTCCCTCTCTCCCACTCTCTCTCTCTCCCACCCCTCTCTCTCTCCCCCGTCCCTCTCTCCTGAAACACCACCACCTATCCAGTGTAATTGTTGACCATCATGGGGACTGGACTCTGGATAAGGGGTGGGGTGCGGGGGTGATATTTCGTTGTTACTGGGAGGAAAACGACCTTTTTGTTGTCCTCTGCTGGGAACAGGAGGCAAAAGTCGGCCATCTTGAAACAGGCTTAAAAACGCCCTCCTCTACCTGTTTTCACTTTTTCCCTTTTTATTTCAGATACAGCACGGAAACAGGCCCTTCAGCCCACCGAGTCCGTTCCGACCAGCGACCGCCCGTTCACACATTTATTAATTTAGAGGTATAGCGCGGAAACTAAACTAATATATGATACATTCCACCCCCTCTCTCTCCCCCCTTCTCTCTCTCACTCACACTCACCCCATCTCCCTCTCGTCCCTTTTGACTAAATAAACTAAACTAAATTAAAGATCTCTTGGGGCTAGCGGAATCAAGGAATATGGGGAGAAGCAGGCACAGGTTCCTGATTGTGGATGACCTGCCATGATCACAATGATTGCTGGTGCTGGCACGAAGGGCTAAATGGCCTCCTCCTGCATCGATTTTCTACATTTCTGTGTTTCTATATTCTAAACTAAATAAAAAATCCCCCTTTCTCTCCACCCCTCTCTCCAATTCATTATAATAAATTTACAAGAATAAATTGAACTAATATTTGATATCCTCTCCCACTCCATTTTATAATAAATTCAACAATAAATTAAACTAATATTTTTTAACTGCGCTCTTTCCCTCCCCTTCCATTCCCCTCACTCTCCACCCCCCCCATTCTCTCCCCCATCCATTTTGTAAGAATACATTTACAATAAAAAATTAAACTAAACTAATATTTGATACAACCTCACCCCTCTCTCCCTACTCTTTCTCATTCACTCCCCTCTCTCCCCTCTCTCCCTCCCCGTCTCTCTCCCCTCCAACCTCTTGCCCCTCACTCCCCCCTTTCTCTCCCCTCTCTCTGCCCTCCCTCTATCTCTCACCTCTCTGCCCTCTTCCCCTCTCTCTCACCCCAGTCTCCCATTCCACTCTCTCTCTGCCCTCTCACTCCCTTCCCTCTCCCCATCTCTCTCACTCCCCTTTCTCCCTCTCCCACTCCCTCTCCCCCTCTCTCTCTGCCATCTCTCTCTGCCATCTCTCCCTCTCTCCCTCCACCCTCTTTCTCTCCCCCACCACTTTATATAATCACTTACAATAATAAATTAAACTAATATTTGATCCCCCCTCTCCCCCTCTCTGTCATGCTCTCTGTCCACTTTCTCCGATCTCACTCCCCCACTCACCCCTCTGTCTCTCCGTCTCTATCTGTCTCTCTCGCCTCCACTCTATCTCGCTCTTACCTTCTCTCCCCTATCTCTCTCTTTCTGGCCACTGTCTGAAACCTATCTCTCTCTTTCACTCTCCCTCTCTCTCCCGCCCCCCTATTTTTCTCCCTCTTTCTCTTTCTCCCTTCCATTTTGCAAGAATACATTTACCAAAAAAAATTACACGAAACTAATATTTGATACCACCTCACCCCTCTCTCCCTTCCCCTCTCCACCCTCTTCCCTTCTCTCTCTCTTCCTTTCCCCTCTCTCCCCGACCAGTCTCCCGCCCTCTACTCTTTCTCTCCCTCTTTCTTTCTGCCCTCTCTTCCCTCTCTCTCACTGACCTCTCTCCCTCTCCCTCTCTTCGTCCCCTCTCTCTCCCTCTCTCTGTCTCTGCCCTCTCTCCCTCTCCTCTCTCTCTCCTATCTCTCTATCTCCCAGTCTATTGCCCCCACTCTCTCTCCCAACTCTATCCCCCTTCTCTCTCCTTCATCTTTCTCTCTCCCAATTCTCTCCCCCCCCTTCACTATCATCCCCATCCTCTCGCTCTCCCTCTCTCTCCCCTTTCTCCATCTCTGTCTCTGTCCTCACCCCTTCTCACTCCCTCCTTATCCCCTGTCTCCCCTCCTCTCTCTCTCGCACCTCTTTCTACCCCGAATCTCTCCCCCTCCACTCTCTCCCCCGTCTCTCGCCCCTCTACTCCCTCTCTCATTCTCATCTCACTCCCCTTCTCTGCCCTCTCTCTCTCTCCCCTCTTTCTTTCCCCACTCTCCCCCCTCACTTTATGATACACTTACAATAATAAATTAAACTAATATTTGATCCGCCCTCTCCCCCTCTCTTTCCCATACTCAGTCTCCACTTTCTCTCTCCCCTTTCTCTCTCCCATCTCTCTCTCTCCCTCACACCCCTCTCTTCCTCCCTCTATCTCTCTCTCTCTCCTCTGTCTTCCCCTCTCCCTCCCCTCTGCCCCCCACCCTCGTTCTGTTCCAAAACACCACCACCAATCCATTGTAGATGTTGACCATCATGTGGACTCTGGATAAAGGAGGGCATGTTTCGTAGATATGGGGAGGATACGGCCTTTTTGTTCTCTCCCCGTACTCCCACCCCTCCCTCTCCCTCTCCCCCCTCCAATTTATTATAATTATTTTACAAGAATAAAGCAAACTAATATTTGATACTCTCTCTCCCACTCCAACATGTAACAAACAAGTTGGGCCCAAACCTCTCCTGCATTGGTGCAGCACCCTCTCCTTCCCCTTCCTCTCACATCACAACCACCCCTCTCCCCTCCCCTTCCCTCTCCCTCTACCCACCTCACTTCCCCCTCTCACCCCCCTCCTCCCCTCCCTCAATCCCTCCACTCTCCATCCCTAGTAGATAGATTTAAACTATAAAATGAGAATTAATTTAAAAATATAACACCAATTTCAATGAAACTTCTTCCATTTGCACCAAAGGGATAACAGTGAGCAAGGTGGGCCTAACATTGTCGCGCAATCCTGTACAGTTTTGGATGTAGTTCAGGAACAAACAAACAAACAAACGAGAGTTTTAGTATCAACAATAAATTAAACTAATATTTGTTATCCACTCTGTCTCCCTCCCCTTCCTTCACCCTCACTCTCCCCTCTTTCTCTCCCCCTCCTCTTTTAGGAATACATTTACAATAATAAATTAAACTAAACTAATATTTTATACAACCTCCCCCCACTCTCTCCCGCTCCCCTCTCTCTCTCTCGCCCTCTCTACTTTCTCTTTCCCTCTCACTACCCTCTCCCTCTCTGTATCTCTCTCCCCTTTGAACAGAATAGAACAGAATAGCTTAATTGTCATTCGTTTTACCGAACGAGATTAAATTGCCAGCAGTCACAGAGCAAAAAAACAAAAAACACAAGACACGCAACCCCAACACAAACATCCATCACAGTGACCCCAAACACCCCCTCACTGTCATGGAAGGCAAAAAAACTTCCTCTCTCTTCCCCCATGCCCCTACCACGGACAGACAGCTCGATCCCTACCGAGGCGACCGACCCGCACAGCCCCCGCAAGGAGATGGAAGGTCCCGCGGCCGAGCCGTACCGGGCGCTGAAGGTCCCGCGGCCGAGCCGCACCGGGCGATGGAAGGTCCCGCGGCCGAGCCGTACCGGGCGATGGAAGGTACCGCGGCCGAGCCGCACCGGGCGATGGAAGGTCCCGCGGCCGAGCCGTACCGGGCGATGGAAGGTACCGCGGCCGAGCCGCACCGGGCGATGGAAGGTCCCGCGGCCGAGCCGTACCGGGCGATGGAAGGTCCCGCGGCCGAGCCGTACCGGGCGCTGGAAGGTCCCGCGGCCGAGCCGCACCGGGCGATGGAAGGCCCCGCGGCCGAGCCGTACCGGGCGATGGAAGGCCCCGCGGCCGAACCGCACCGGGCGCTGTTAAGTCCCGCGGCCGAGCCGCACCGGGCGATGGAAGGCCCCGCGGCCGAGCCGTACCGGGCGATGTAAGGCCCCGCGGCCGAGCCTCGCCCCGAGGAAGAGACCTAAAAAAAATAATAATAAAATAAAAAAGCCTTTGATTACGTTGGCTGATTTCTTTTCGATCCAACGTGATGTGTAGATGGAGTCCATGGTGGAACGTCTGGTCTGTGTGATGGATTGGCCTCCATTTATAACTCCCTGCAATTTCTCGCGGTCCAGACAGACATGTCCCCGATCATATAAGATTATTAAGGAATTGGACAAGCTGGAGGCAGGAAACATGTTCCCAATGTTGGGGGAGTCCAGAACCAGGGGCTGCAGTTTAAAAATAAGAGGTAAGCCATTTGGAATAGAGATGAGGAAAACGTTTTTCACTCAGAGAGTTGTAAATCTGTGGAATTCTCTCCCTCAAGGCAGTGGAGGCCAATTCTCTGGACGCTTTCAAGAGAGAGCTAGATAGAGCTCCTAAGGATAGCGGAGTCGGGAGTATGGGGAGAAGGCAGGAACGGGGTACTGATTGAGAATGATCAGCCATGATCACATTGAATGGCGGTGCTGGCTCGAAGGGCCAAATGGCCTACTCCTGCACCTATTGTCTATTGTCTATTTTCTATACACCAGTAATGCACATGCACGGTCATTAATACGGTTCGCGATACGCTATCAGGTGTTTTACTGTGATCTTCCTCCTCACCATGTCTTCGCATTTGTCCAACAGTTCATTTGTGGTTAACTCCCACTCAGTACCTTCTTTTGTATATCAATACAGTTTGTATTACATGGAAAATCTTAGTAGTCATCTTAGTTCGAATATTCAGCTCTGATCATAGTTGTTACTTATGTCAGATCATTAGGTTAGGTGAGGTTAGACCACGTCTATTATCATCACATGTTCCGAGGTGCAATGAAAGGCGTGGGTTTGCACGCTTTCCGCTCAGTTTAGATACACCATCAACTACAATCAGTTAAAGTCCGTAGATGGAGCGAGGAAGATACAGAATGCAGAAAATGGTTCATTGCATAGAATGTCATGCTGAATATGGTCACATTGCCTAATTCTGTTCTCCATAGAACTGGACAAGTGCAATTGGAGAACTCGCGTTCTGTGAAAACAGAAAGCAAAAATATTACTTGCTGTGCCGTGGTGCACAGCTCGAACGACGGATGAAGCAATGCTTCTACGACCGACGGAAGATCCTGCTGGTTTGGTGTTGTTGTGGCTACTGCAGGTGACAGGCGCTTTAGGTTTTAGCTTCAGTTTTAGATTTAATATTGTTACATGTTCCGAGGTGCAGCAAACAACTTTGTTCTGCATGCTATCCAAAGAGATTACATTCCTCATATATTGATGCTGTCGATTCAAGCTCGTCGACAAAGGGCACTTGTGTGTGTGGATCCACTCAAAGCGTGGTAACTGTATGGATTCGCACAGCGGGTGGAAGACATATAGAATGAGGTGCAAAAGGAGGTCGTTGAAATACAAACTGTAGATGGGCTATTGCATGCCTATTTAACATCATTTAAAATACATTTGGACAAGCACATCTAGGAAGAGTTGAGAGTGATCCACGGCAACGGCGGTAGTTGGGACTTTGTAGATGGGGTACATTGATCGGCGTTGGCAGGCTGGGTGGAAGGACCTGTCCCGGCGGTGTATGACACATGACAATAGATAGAGAAAAGTGGAAGTTACAGAGTGCAGAATCCATGTATCAGCACTGCAGCGCATGGTTGTACATCTGTACCTCAGACGAAGTTCAATGTCCATGATGGGGTAGAGGGAATTGAATTAGTATCCTAGCCTATGGAAGGACCGCCCAATAACGGAGGAAATGAACCTATTCCTAAGTCTGGTGATGCGCGCTTTCAAGCTTCTCTACCATTTGGAGTTGGGGAAAGAAGAACTGAGCGGGGTTGGCAAAGTCTTTGATTATGTTGGGTGTTTGGGTAATGTTATGCAGCGTGGAATGTAGATGGATAATATGATTGGTCTGGGGTCTCTAATAGACTGGGCTATATTTACAATCCTCTGCAATTTCTCGCGGTCCTGGCAGAGTTATTCCCTGACCAAGCTGCCATTAAATGTAACAATATGCTTGTAGAAACATTGAAAATAGTTGCAGGAGGAGGACATTTGGCCCTTCGATCCAGCAGCGCCGTTCATTGTGATCATGGCTAATCATCCACAATCAGTAACCTGTGCCTGCCTTCTCCCCATATCCCTTGATACCACTAGCCCCTAGAGCTCTATCTAACTCTCTTTCAAATTCAACAAAGTGAATTGACCGCCACTGCATTCTGTGGCAGAGAAATCCACAAATTCACAACTATCTGGGTGAATAACCTCAGTTTTAAATGGCCTCCCCTTTATTCTGTTGCCGTATTTTGACAAGGGTAACAGGGGACATAACAATTGTCTTTTTGTTTTCGTTTGTGTGCCTTCTAGGGTGTCGCTTCAATGTGATTGCTCCACGTCAGAGTGGCAAGATTTAAAAGAAACTGAAGGAAGGAATTTACACTCCAACGGTGGTGGGTACATGGGACAAGCAGTCGAAGGAGTTAGTGGTGAAGTGTTCTACAGCCAGAGCATTTGGAAATACAGATGCCAATGAGACAGTAGCAAGAAATAATTAGGTAGCTGTTGTGCAATAAATGTTGAGCAGGAACTGATTCTGCAACAATGTCCAGGTGGGCCGACCAGCAGCACCGATGTTGCTTTTGGTTTGAAAATTGATACCACACTGCATGTTGCTCGTCAATATCGTTTTGATGAAATCATTAACTTCTGACATAACATATATTCCTTCTCTCCGCGGATGTGTTCTGTCATCTGAGTATATCCCGACCTCCTCTTGTATTTCAGATGCCGGAGAATTACTACGGCCCGCAACCCAATATCAGCGTGTATTTTGTTTTCTTACTCCCATCCCCACACTTCACCTTCTCTTCGCCACTGCCCAACAATCCATTTCTGGTTAACGGCCATTCATCACCTTCTCTTTTATATCAACACCGCCTGTGTCTCGTGTACAATCTTAGTCAGCATCGCAGTACGAACATTCCCGCGCTGATCAGAGTCGTTATTTATCTCAGGTCATTTGGTCAGGTTAGGTCTATTATTATCACACGTACCGATGTGCAGTGGAAAGCCTTGTTTTTGCATGCTATTCACTCAGTTCAAATATTCCAAACACAAAAACAATCAGTGTAACGAAAAGTGCAATAGATCGGGTTAAGGGGAAGCTACAGAATGAAGAAAATAGTTCTTGATACAGAATATCTTTATGAATGTAGTTTTCATATTTCCACCAAACTCCGATTTGTCCGCGTATTTGTAATAATTAACAAACTTTTCTCAAGCCACCTTGCATAATTCCGGTCCACCGTTCCTCTGGGAGCCGCATCTTTGCATTTGGAGCATTAGAGTTCTATAGAAACATAAATCCTTCATTGGACCCGATGTAGAACCCGATTTGTGCCGATGTGCATAGGTAAAAGTATTAATGATACAATGCTTCTATTAACTATGAGGCTCATTGGTTTGTAAAGGTGTAACCAAATAAGTTGAAAGGTGGATTGAGATTTAGGCTTCAGGTTCAGGTTCATTATTGCCACGTTTATCGAGCCGCACGAATAACGTTGTGCTATATGCGATCCAAACAGATTAAATACGATATACAAATATTATCAGTTCAAAATCAAGAACAATAAATGAAGCAAAAGGAAGATACAGAATGCAGAACATAGTTCGCAGTGGTGTAGCGCATCTGTTCCATAGACAAATATCCGCCATGGAGTAGGGATGGCAGACCGTATGAACTATCGTGAAGGTGACAGGGTAGACCATCTGATCAACTGTTGGTCCTTTGAAGGGCACTTTTTTTTCGACGGACAAATCATGACTTCATTCTGTGCACCGAGTTGAAGATCCGTATCACGCTCTTTAAATGAGATAACGTCGAAGCATAATAATCTACGGAGCATGTGCTGGGACTTATTAATTGGAAATCGTAGACAAGGATAGTTGCTGGGCTGTTTCTCTGCCGTGTGACTCGTGGCTCTCGGTCCAGTCTATGTACCTTTTTCCCATTTGTGGTATCACCGTTGTTAGTTAAAGCAGGGCTTCGCTCATAATTATCTTTATGGCCTGAGCTCTAGGTGGGGTTAAGTTCTATATTCCTTGGATGGCAGGAGGCTGGGAGAGGGGGGGAGTGGTAATGTTACAAAGGTGTATAAATCGTGAGGGGA
>NW_027603747.1:0-2500 GCF_053455715.1 Rhinoraja longicauda
GAACATGCATTTGTGGGATGAGCAGCATAGCTGAGTATGTGGGTTGCGCCCATGAAAAATTTGCCAAATCTTCTCTGCCAATGCCAAACAGCGTATTCTGCTGTTGCTATTGACTCTTGTTTTGAGCTTCTGGTACCCCCAGGTGCTGACAAGAATGGGATGCCATCCACAACAGTGTTTGACCAGGCTGGTGACCAGCATGAGGAGGTGGTGCCAGGCTGTTGTGGCTGTGTATGGTTCTTCCACACGCTACTGTGGCTCCTGTTTATTAAATGAATAAATTGTTAAATTGCCAATATGTCTTGTTTCTTCTGACTTCAATCATCCAATCCACCAAACAACACCGAACAAGAGTCAATGGCAGAATAAGCTGTTTGGCATTGGCAGAGAAGATTTGGCAGATTTTTCATGGGCGCAACCCACATACTCAGCTCTGCTGCTCATCCCACAAATGCATGTTCCCTTACAAATGTGGCACCATTTAAAAGGGAAATAAACAGGCGTTCCAACGGTATAAGATTTATTGCCAAGAAGCATTGTTACAACAAAGAAATAATCTACCAAACACAAATTTCCTTACTTTTTGTGCTATGTTGATTTATTGCTACTGCCTCATTGGCATCTGTATTTCCAAACGCTCTAGCTGTAGAACACTTCACCGCTAACTCCTTCACTGCTTGTCCCATGTACCCACCACCGTTGGAGTGTAAATTCCTTCCTTCAGTTTCATTTAAATCTTGCCACTCTGACGTGGAGCAATCACATTGAAGCGACACCCTAGAAGGCACACACACGAAAACAAACAGACAATTGTTATGTCCCCTGTTCCCCTTGTCAAAATACGGCAAACAGAATAAAGGGGAGGACATTTAAAACTGAGGTAACAAGAAACTTATTCACCCGGAGAGTTGTGAATTTGTGGATTTCTCTGCCACAGAGGGCAGTGGAGGTCAATTCACGTTGATGAATTTGAAAGAGAGTTAGAAAGAGCTCTAGGGGCTAGTGGAATCAATGGATATGGGGAGAAGGCAGGCACAGGTTACTGCTTGTGGATGATGAGCCATGATCACAATGAACGGCGGTGCTGGACCGACGATCCAAATGTCCTCCTCCTGCACCTATTTTCAATGTTTTTCTACAAGCATATTGTTACTTTTCATAGCAGATTGGTTTGGGAATAACTCTGCCAGGACCGCGAGAAATTGTAGAGGGGTTTTAAATCTAGCCCAGTCTATTAGAGACCCCCAGACCAATGATATTATCCATCTACATTCCACGCTGCACTAACATTACCCCAAACACCCAACATAATCAAAGACTTGGCCAACCCCGCTCAGTTCTTCTTTTCCCCAACTCCAATCCGGCAAATGGGGAGAGAAGCTTGAAAGCGCGCATCACCAGACTTACGAATAGGTTCATTTCCTCCGTTATTGGGCTTATGAACGGTTCCTCCATAGGCTAGGATTATAATTCAATTCCCTCCACCCCATCACGGACATTGAACTTCGTCTGAGTTACAGATGTACAACCATGCGCTGCAGTGCTGATACATGGATCCTGCACGGTGTAACTTCCACTTTGCTCTATCTATTGTCATGTATCATACACCACCGGGACAGGTCCTTCCACCCAGACTGCCAACGCCGATCAATGTACCCCATCTACAACGTCCCAACTGCCGCCATTGCCGCGAATCACTCTCACCTCTTCCTATATGTGCTTGTCCAAATGTATTTTAAATGATGTTATAGTTTCTATTTCAACTACCTCCTTTTGCAGCTCAAGTCTATATGTCTGCTACCCGCTGTGCGAATCCATACACTTACCACGCTGTGAGTGGATCCGCATACACAAGTGCCCTTTGTCCACGAGTTTGAACCGATAGTGTCATTTCATAAGAAATGTGATCTCTTTGGATAGCATGCAGAACAAAGTTGTTTGCTGTACCTCGGTACATGCAACAATATTAAACCTAAAACTGAAGCTAAAACCTAAAGCGCCTGTCACCCTTCACTAGCCACAACAACACCAAACCAGCAGGATCTTTCATCGGTCGCAGAAGCATTGCTTCATCCCATCGTTCGAGCTGTGCACCTCGGCACAGTAAGTCATATTTTTGCAGGAATTCTTTGCTTTCTGTTTTCACAGAATTCGAGTTCTCCAACTGCACGTGTCCAGTTCTACGGAGAACGCAACGTGACAATATTCAGCATGATATTCTATGCAATGAACTATATTCTGCATTCTGTATCTTCCTCGCTCCATCTCCAGGACTTTAACTGAATGTAACTGTGGTATAACTGATCTGAATGGATAGCGTGCAAACCCACGCCTTCACTGCACCTCGGAACATGTGATGATAACAGACGTAGTCTAACCTCACCTAACCTAATGATCTGACATAAGTAACAACTATGATCAGATCTGAATATTCGAACTAAGATGACTACTAAGATTGTCCATGTAACACAAACTGTATTGATATACAAAAGAAGGGTAC
>NW_027603747.1:7500-10269 GCF_053455715.1 Rhinoraja longicauda
TTATGTTTTTTTTATTTATTACGTGTACCCGCGCTGAACCCGAAAGGGTTTTTAAAAATTATGTTATTGAAACAAAACAGATAACAAATAATACACCAAATGCAATCATATCAAACTCAAGTTTAAGAGATACGGCAAATGAGCATTTGCATCAATTTCGTGATGTCACCCATTCCTTCTCTCCACAGATGCCGCCTGACCCGCGAGTTACTCCAGCATTTTGTGTCGACCTTCGATTTAAAACAGCATCTGCAGGGGAGGGTTCAACTCCCTACACGACGGCAGAATGCTTGAATCGGAATGGTTACGATGAATGATGGGCAATCGCAGGCAAATGGGACTCACGTCGATGGAGCATGGAGGAGCTGAGCCCCAGGACCAGATTCCGTGCTTTGTGACTCTGAATTCCGCACGTATTCCATAACCTGCCCTCAGTGTGTAAGGATGCGGTTATCAAAGTGGAATTAGTGAAAAATGGGTGATAGATTTGTCGGCGCGGATCGAAGGGTTAAAGAGCTTGTTTTTGTTTGTGTGTGTAGCATGTCTTTATGAGTGAACAAGTGCACGAATTACCCTGAGTGGGAATTTCACCGCGTTCATCAGCTCCTGTCTGAATTTACTCTGGGTCGCCACGTATATACACGTGTTGGTGCAGGTACTGAGAAGCTGTAAAAACCCCGACGTGACATTCGTGGTATTGTAATAACCGGTGGGGGAGCCGTCATATCCGATCTTCGCAATACCCGTAAAGATGTAAAAGCCAGCTTGTGGTGCCCACAGCAATATGAAAGTGCCTGTGATACTAAAGAGTAAAACAATGGATTTCCTGCGGTTCTCCATCTCCGGGTCCTTGTCATTCTCTCCGTTGCTGCGGCCCCGGAGACCCCTGCGGACTCTGCTGGCCGCTACAATCCGCCTGACCGTCAGCACATTGATCAGAAGGATCAGAAAGAACGGGAGACAAGGGGTGAGAACGCGGTGTGTGACACTATATGCGATCCATGCAGACGATGTATAGAAGGTGTATTTAGTGTAGCACAGCCAGGGAAGATTATCAAATTGGTAGCGAGGAACTATCGTAAAACACCAGGGGATATTCTCCAAACAGCCCAGCACAATCACTGCCCCGATAACTGCAGCCGCCGTTCTCTCGGTACAATATTTCATTTTCAGCTTCTCACAACAAATGGCCACAAACCGATCGAAGGTGAAGGCTACCGTCAGCCAGACAGAGACCGCGGTGGTTGCAAAGACCAGGAATGTGACAGTCGTGCACACGGGAGTAATGTTGAGAAAAGAATAGGGGAAGTAAATTAGAATAGTCTTACGTAGAAACGGATCAGTGATGCCGACCAGGATATCAGACGCTGCCATGGCCACCAGGTAGCGTGTGATGCATTTGGAGAGACCGCATTTACCTCGACAGAGTATCACTATCGCCAACAGGTTCACTGTGAAGGGGAGAAGAAATATTACTGACACAAGACCTGCACAAATGTATCTGAGCAACATTGTCTGATTGGAAGGTTTTCAAACTTGGATGCGTTGACCAAATGACCCGAAAATGCTCAGAGACTGCAGCGTTTGGGTCACGGTGTGCACGCAACCCATCAAACGCCAATGTATATTAGGTTCACAGCTTTTAATTCCGTCCACATTCTCATCAACTGCCCTCCAGATTGCAGCATCCATCCACACTCAGGCCCGTATTGTAGTGGGAGAACCATTATTAGGCAGGTCAACTGCACGTGGGAGGAAAGATGAACGCAGCCAGGAATAGCGCGGAGTCGGAGGACGACCGATGAAACATTGCACATGTGGAGATTGAACCTGCATCTCCGGAACTGTGCGACATCGGCAGTACTGACTGTGGCGCAGTGGCGAGGATGTAGAGAGAGTGGCGCAGTCCAGGATAAACAACGGGCATGACGTACACACTGCGGCAGTTACAGAAGGAAAATGGATATCTGACGAAATTAAACAAGTTAATTATTGAAACAGAAATAAAATGTTTGTTTAACGTCGGCAGCGCCGGAGTACTTCACGGAATGTCTCACAGCATGAGCACGTACATGAAAATCAAAGACAAAACAAATTACCGAAAAAAGCGACAGTCGCTATGGTAGGGAGATATATATCTTGAATTCAATAGACAATAGACAATAGACAATAGGTGCAGGAGTAGGCCATTCAGCCCTTCGAGCCAGCACCGCCATTCAATGCGATCATGGCTGATCACTCTCAATCAGTACCCCGTTCCTGCCTTCTCCCCATACCCCCTCACTCCGCTATCCTTAAGAGCTCTATCCAGCTCTCTCTTGAAAGCATCCAACGAACTGGCCTCCACTGCCCTCTGAGGCAGAGAATTCCACACCTTCACCACTCTCTGACTGAAAAAGTTCTTCCTCATCTCCGTTCTAAATGGCCTACCCCTTATTCTCAAACTGTGGCCCCTTGTTCTGGACTCCCCCAACATTGGGAACATGTTATCTGCCTTTAATGTGTCCAATCCCCTAATTATCTTATATGTTTCAATAAGATCCCCCCTCATCCTTCTAAATTCCAGTGTATACAAGCCCAATCGCTCCAGCCTTTCAACATACGACAGTCCCGCCATTCCGGGAATTAACCTAGTGAACCTACGCTGCACGCCCTCCATAGCAAGAACATCCTTCCTCAAATTTGGAGACCAAAACTGCACACAGTACTCCAGGTGCGGTCTCACCAGGGCCCGGTACAACTGTAGAAGGACCTCTTTGCTCCTATACT
>NW_027603748.1:0-10266 GCF_053455715.1 Rhinoraja longicauda
TGAGACAGACCACCACGCCTTGACCAATGGACGAAACTGTACCATATGCCTCTTTACAAATGTCCACTGCCGTTATCACCTTCAGGGAGCTGTGAACCTGGATCGCAAGAAACTTTTATACATCACTGATGTCCAGGGTCATGCCATTAATTGTATATTTTGCACTCACATTTGACCACCCAACATCTCACACTTGCTCAGAATAATTTGCATCCGTGATTTCCCCCACACCTCCCATCTCTCTACTTGATCTATACGCCACTGAATACTGAGACAGCCTCCCTCACATTCCACAACCCCATCAATCTTGGTGTCATCCGCAAACTTACAAAGCAACCCGTGTATATTCACGCCCAAGTCATTTATAAGTATCACAAACAGCAGAGGTCCCAGCACAGATCTCTGTGTATCACTACTGGTCACAGGCCTCCAGCCTGAATATCGCCCTTCCACCACAACACTCTACCTTCTATCATTCAGACAGTTCTGAATTCATGCGACCAAGTCACCGTTAATCCCGTGTGCCTTCACCTCCTGGATCGGTCTACCATGGGAGACTTTGTCAAAGGTCCGGATAAGCAGTGATATTATCAGTGTGGTCAGTGATGGGTCTGGATAAGCAGTGACATTTTCAGTGTGGTCAGTGATGCGTCTAGATAAGCAGTGACATTATCAGTGTGGTCATTGATGGGTCAGGATAAGCAGTGACATTATCAGTGTGGTCAGCGGTAGGTCTGGATAAGCAGTGACATCATCAGTGTGGTCAGTGATGGGTCTGGATAAGTAGTGACATTATCAGTGTAGTCAGTGATGGGTCTGGATAAGCATTAACATTATCAGTGTGGTCAGTGATGGGTCTGTATAAGCAGTAACATTCTCAGTAATTAATCTCATCTGTAATGAGCTCTCACGGCATCTTGTTGTTCTATCCACGTTGGCGGGTGCACACGTATTTATTTGTTATTTTCACTTTAATAGGCAGCGGTGATAATGAGTCGATAACTTTCTGCTGGATAAGATTGAAGGAATAACGCATTATGCGTCTCTCCCAACACTCCTCACTCTCTCTCTCTCTCTCCCTCTCTCCCTCCTCCCATTCTCTGTCCTCTCCCCACTTTTCCGATTCTGTTTTCCCACTTCCTCCCCCTCTCCACACTCCTCCCCACTCTCTCCCCACACTCCCCTCTGTCTTGCCACACTCCGCGAATCTCTCTCCCCATACACATCCCCCTCTCTCTCCGCACCCTCTCTCCCCACTCTCCTACCACTCTCCATCCCCACACTCCTGCATTCTCCACACACACTCACCACTCCTCCCATTCTTTCCCCCTCACTCCTCCCCCTCTCTCCCCCACGTGCCTCCCCATCTCTCTCCCCACGCACATCCCCCTCTCTGCCCACACTCCTACCCCTTACATTCTCCCACACTCCCCCTACCTCTCCCCGTGCTCCACCGCACTCTCTCTCCCCATTCCACTCATTCCCACACTACTCCCCCTCTCTCCCCCACACACCTCCTCCACTCCCCAATCCTCCCCCTGTTTGTCATAAGGTCGTAACTGATAGTAGAATTAGAGAGGGGGAGAGAGACAGGGGTTTGTGAGAGAGAGAGAGGGGGTAGGGGGAGAGGGGGGGAGGGGGGAGAGAAGGAGGAGAGGGAGAGAGAGAGGACAGGAGAGGGAGAGAGAGAGGTGGGTCTCATCAGAGTGTTTCCCTTTGTGCGTCGATAAGGCCTTTAATGAACCGACCTGTTAGATGGAACCGCCTCTGAACTCCGAGCTGGTTTACTTTGTGTCTGTGCCTATCTGAGGAAAGTCAGACATAGGATACAAGTCTCGCACAGAATGTCCTCGTACACACAGGGTGGTGGGTGTATAGAACGGGCTGTCAGACGCATGTACTAGTGCAACGTTTAAGAAACATTTAGACATTTACGTGGATGGGACGGGTTGAGAAAGATATGGGGCAAACGCGGGGCAGGTGGGACTGGGATAGACGGGGCAAGTTGCATTGGAGTGGGCGAGTTGGGCCGGATATTTCCGTGCTACATGACTCCATGACGCTGTGACTTTTAAATGTATTCTTATATAGTGCACGGGGGAGAGAAAGAGGGAGAGAGAGAAGGGAGAGAGAGAGAGGGCGGGGAGGGAAGGAGAGGGAGAGAGAGGGGTAATAATTATTAGCTTAATATATTGTAAATTTGGTTCTCAAGTCGAGGGGGGGGGGTCATGGTATCAAATATTAGTTTAGTTTATAATTGTAAATTCATGAAAATGAAGTGGAGAGGGGGAGAGAGAGGAGAAAGAGAGACGGGGAGAGACTGAAGGAAGGGAGAGAGGGTGGTGAGAGAAAGAGGAGGAAGAGTGAAAGAGAGGAGAGAGAGGGGGAAGTGAGAGAGAGGTGAGATAGAGGGGGAAGAGAGAGGGGAGAAAGGGAGAGGGAAAGAGAGGGGGGAGAGAGAGGAGGAAGAGAGGGGAGAGTTTAGTTTTTATTTTAACAGTTTATTTTATTTAGTCAAAAGAGAGGAGAGAGAGAGAAATGGGTCGAGGGGAAGAAAGAGAGAGGGGGAGGGAGAGGTGGAGAGACTGGGGAAGAGAGAGAGACTGGGGAGAAAAAGGAGAGAGGGAGAGGGCAGAGAGAGGGGAGAGATAGGAGAGGTCGGGAGAGGGAGGGGAGGGGAGAGTGGGGAGAGAGGGAGCGGGAAGTTGGTATCAAATATTAATTTATTTTAATTGATTGTTGTAAATGTAGTCTTATAAAATGGGGGGGAGGGAAAGAGAAGTAGAGAAAGAGGGGAGAGAGAGTGAGGGGGGGGGAGAGAGAGTGGGTAACAAATATTAGTTTAGTTTATTGTTGAATTTATTATAAAATGGAATGCGAGAAAGAATATCAAATATTAGTTTAGTTTATTATTGTGAATTAATTGATTATTGTGAGGGGGGAGAGAAAGGGGAGAGATTATTTTTAGTTTAGAGACATAGAAACGTAGAATATAGGCGCAGGAGGCCATTTGTCCCTTCGTGCCAACACCGCCATTCATTGTGATCATGGCAGATCATCCACAATCAGTAACCTGTGCCTGCTTCTCCCCATATTCCCAGCTTCCGCTCGCCCCTAGAGCTCTTTAATTTAGTTTAGTTTATTTAGTCAAAGGAGAGGAGAGAGAGAGAGAGAGAGAGAGAGAGAGAGAGAGAGAGAGAGAGATGGGGTGAGTGTGAGAGAGAGAAGGGGAGAGTGAAAGGGGAGAGAATGTATCACATTAGTCCGCGCGGGAATAGGTGACGCTTCGGGTCGAGACCCTTCTTCAGACTGATGTCAGGGGGGCCGGACAAAGAAAGGGTATAGGTGGAGACAGGAAGACAGTGGGAGAACTGGGAAGGGGGAGGGGGGGGGGGAATAGGAGAGAGACAGAGGAAATGTCTAAAGTTGGAGATGTCAATGTACATACCGCTGGGCTGCAAGCTGCCCACGCAAAATATGAGGTGCTGTTCCTCCAATTTCCAGTTGGCCTCACTATGGCACTGGAGAGGCCCATGACAGAAAGGTCAGACCCGGTGGCTGAGCACTTCAACTCCCCCTCCCACTCCCAGTCTGACCTTTGAGAATTTCATAACTTCACAACTCTCTGGGTGAAAGAGTTTTTCCTCATTTCAGTACCAGATGGCCTACACCTGATTCTTAAACTGTGGCATCTGGTTCTGGACTCCCCCAACATCGGAAACATGTTTCCTGCATCCCTTAATAATTGTATCTGTTTCTATAAGATCCCCTCTCATCATTCTAAACTCCAGTGAATACAAGCCCGGTCGCTCCATTCTTTCATCATATGACAGTCCCGCCATCCTGGGAATTAACCTCGTGAACCTGCGCTGCATTCCCTCAATAGCAAGAATGTCCTTCCACAAATTGGGAGACCAAAGGTGCGCACAATACCTCAGATGTGGTCTCACCAGGGCCCTGTACAACTGCAGAAGGATCTCTTTGCTCCTGTACTCAAATCGTCTCGTTGCGAAGGCTAACATGCCATTAGTTTTCTTCATTGCCTGCCGTACCTGCATGCTTACTTTTATTGACTGATCTACAAGGATTCCCAGGTCTTGTTGCACTTCCCCTTATCATAATCGGACACCATTCAGATAATAATCTGCCTTCTTGTTCTTGCCACCAAAGTGGATAACCTCCCATTTATCCACATTACACTGCATCTGCCCACTCACCCGACCTATACAAGTCACCCTGCATCCTCATAGCATCTTTTTCACAGTTCATCATGCCACCCAGCTTTGTGTCATCTGCAAATCTGCTTATGTTACTTTTTATTCCTTCATCAAAATCATCTATATATGGATTGTAAATGGCTGCGGTCCCAGAACCGAGCCTTGCGGTACCCCATTAGTCACTGCCTGCCATTGCGAAAGGGACCCATTAATTCCTACTCTTTGTTTCCTATCTGCCAACCAATTTTCTATCCATGTCAATACACTGCCCCCCTATACTACGTGCTCTAATTTTGCCCACTCATCTCCTGATTGCCCACTAATTGGCCACTAACCAGTGTCCTCATGTACCTGTCCAAATGTCGTAGTGTTATTACTATGGCACTCCCTATGATACTGTGCACCTCCACGAGATCACTGCTCTCTCTACTGAGCTCCATGGAATAAAGTCCTGGCGTGTCCAGCCTTTCCCTCGAGCTCCGAACCTTGTCTCCGGGCAACTTGTTCGATAATATATTCAGCGCTCTTTACAAATTAGTGGCATATTGCCCAAACACGGTGGCTAAAAATATGCACATTACTCCAAGTGCGTCCTCACTAACGTCTTGTCCAACTGAACATAACTTTCCAACTTTTAAATTTTATTCACTGGCTGATGAAGACAGTGGGCCAAAAAAACCTTCTCCACCACCCTATCCCCCTGTTACGTCCCTTTTTTTGCAACTATGTACTTTTGTTCTGCGATCCCTCTGCTCTACAACACTCCCCAGCGAACTATCATTCACGGTGAAGATCATGCCCTGGTCTGACTTCCCAAAATTTAAACCTCACACTTACCTGCAACAAACACCATTTGCTATTTCTCAGCTCACTTTCCAATCTGAAAAAGTTCCTGCTTTAATTCTTGCTCACCATTTTCACTGACTGTGATATCACAGGGGGGAGATAAAAAGGCGAAAGAGAGAGGGGGTGAGAGAGAGAGGGTGAGAGAAAGATTGAGAGAGGGTGAGAGAGAGGGGAGAGAGAAAGAGAGAGAAAGGGTGGAGAGGGAGAGTGATAGGGTAGAAAGAGGGGGAGAGGACGGTATCAAATATTAGTTGTTTAATTTATTATTTTTAATGTTTTCTTATACAGTGGAGGGGGGAGAGAAAGAGGAGAGAGAGAGAGAGGGAGAGGGAGAGATAGGGAGGGGGAGGGGGAGAGAGGGGATAACAAATATTAGCTTAATATATTGTAAATTTTATTATAAAGTGGAGGGGGGCAGGGTATCAAATATAAATATAGTTTAATTTAGTTTAGTATATTTAGTCAAAAGGGATGAGAGGGAGATGGGGTGAGTGTGTGAGAGAGAGAGAAGGGGAGAGAGAGAGGGTGTGGAATGAGAGACGGGTTGCATCTTAACAGCAGGGGGACAAACATTCTGGCAGGCAGGTTTGCTAGTGTGACACCTGTGGCTTTAAACTAAGTAGTGGGGGGGAGGGGTTAACAAATTGTGAATATGAAGATGAGGTAAAAGGGAATACAGGAGATATTGCAAAAGACTCTCGGAAGAATGGGAACAGAAGTTCTAGAGCGGAAAAGAAATTAAGGGCAGGGGCCAATTGTGAACGATGTGAGAGAGGAGGGTAAATACAGAAGTTAAAGTGTTGTACTTAAATGCGCGTAGTATAAAAAATAAAGTGGATGAGCTTGAGGCTCAGTTAGTCATGGGCAAGTATGATGTTGTAGGGATCACTGAGACATGGTTACAAGAGGACCAGGGCTGGGAACTGAATATCCAGGGGGTACACAACGTATAGAAAAGACAGACAGGTGGGCAGAGGGGGTGGGGTTGCTCTGATGGTAAGGAATGATATTCATTCCCTTGCAAGGGGTGACATAGAATCAGGAGATGTTGAATCAGTATGGATAGAAATGAGAAATTGTAAGGGTAAAAAGACCCTAATGGGAGTTATCTATAGGCCCCCAAACAGTAGCCTCGACATAGGGTGCAAGTTGAATCAGGAGATAAAATTGGCGCGTCAAAAATGTAATGCTACTGTGGTTATGGGAGATTTCAACATGCAGGTAGACTGGGAAAATCAGGTTGGAAATGGACCCCAGGAAAGAGAGTTTGTAGAGTGCCTTCGAGATGGATTCTTAGAACAGCTTGTACTGGAGCCTACCAGGGAGAAGGCAATTCTGGATTTAGTGTTGTGTAATGATCCTGATCTGATAAGGGGACTGGAGGTAAAAGAGCCATTAGGAGGCAGTGATCACAACATGATAAGTTTTACTCTGCAAATGGAAAGGCAGAAGGGAAAATCGGAAGTGTCGGTATTACAGTATAGCAAAGGGGATTACAGAGGCATGAGGCGGGAGCTGGCCAAAATTGATTGGAAGGAGGCCCTAGCAGGGAAGACGGTAGAACAGCAATGGCAGGTATTCCTGGGAATAATGCAGAGGTTGCAGGATCAATTTATTCCAAAGAGGTGGAAAGACTCTAAGGGGAGTAAGAGACACCTGTGGCTGACAAGGGAAGTCAGGGACAGCATAAAAATTAAGGAGAGGAAGTATAACATAGCAAAGAAGAGTGGGAAGACAGAGGATTGGGACTCTTTTAAAGAGCAACAAAAGTTAACTAAAAAGGCAATACGGGGAGAAAAGATGAGGTACGAGGGTAAACTAGCCAATAATATAAAGGAGGATAGCAAAAGTTTTTTTAGGTACGTGAAGAGGAAAAAAATAGTCAAGGCAAATGTGGGTCCCTTGAAGACAGAAGCAGGGGAATTTATTATGGGGAACAAAGAAATGGCAGACGAGTTAAACCGTTACTTTGGATCTGTCTTCACTGAGGAAGATACACACAATCTCCCAAATGTTCTAGGGGCCGGAGAACCTAGGGTGATGGAGGAACTGAAGGAAATCCACATTAGGCAGGAAATGGTTTTGGGTAGACTGATGGGACTGAAGGCTGATAAATCCCCAGGGCCTGATGGTCTGCATCCCAGAGTACTTAAGGAGGTGGCTCTAGAAATAGTGGAAGCATTGGAGATCATTTTTCAATGTTCTATAGATTCAGGATCAGTTCCTGTGGATTGGAGGATAGCAAATGTTATCCCACTTTTTAAGAAAGGAGGGAGAGAGAAAACGGGTAATTATAGACCAGTTAGTCTGACATCAGTGGTGGGGGAAGATGCTGGAGTCAATTATAAAAGACGAAATTGCTGAGCATTTGGATAGCAGTAACGGGATCATTCCGAGTCAGCATGGATTTACGAAGGGGAAATCATGCTTGACAAATCTACTGGAATTTTTTGAGGATGTAACTAGGAAAATTGACAAGGGAGAGTCAGTGGATGTGGTGTACCTCGACTTTCAGAAAGCCTTCGACAAGGTCCCACATAGGAGATTAGTGGGCAAAATTAGGGCACATGGTATTGGGGGTAGGGTACTGACATGGATAGAAAATTGGTTGACAGACAGAAAGCAAAGAGTGGGGATAAATGGGTCCCTTTCGGAATGGCAGGCAGTGACCAGTGGGGTACCGCAAGGTTCGGTGCTGGGACCCCAGCTATTTACGATATACATTAATGACTTAGACGAAGGGATTAAAAGTACCATTAGCAAATTTGCAGATGATACTAAGTTGGGGGGGTAGTGTGAATTGTGAGGAAGATGCAATAAGGCTGCAGGGTGACTTGGACAGGTTGTGTGAGTGGGCGGATACATGGCAGATGCAGTTTAATGTAGATAAGTGTGAGGTTATTCACTTTGGAAGTAAGAATAGAAAGGCAGATTATTATCTGAATGGTGTCAAGTTAGGAGGAGGGGGAGTTCAACGAGATCTGGGTGTCCTAGTGAATCAGTCAATGAAAGGAAGCATGCAGGTTCAGCAGGCAGTGAAGAAAGCCAATGGAATGTTGGCCTTCGTAACAAGAGGAGTTGAGTATAGGAGCAAAGAGGTCCTTCTACAGTTGTACCGGGCCCTGGTGAGACCGCACCTGGAGTACTGTGTGCAGTTTTGGTCTCCAAATTTGAGGAAGGATATTCTTGCTATGGAGGGCGTGCAGCGTAGGTTCACTAGGTTAATTCCCGGAATGGCGGGACTGTCGTATGTTGAAAGGCTGGAGCGATTGGGCTTGTATACACTGGAATTTAGAAGGATGAGGGGGGATCTTATTGAAACATATAAGATAATTAGGGGATTGGACACATTAGAGGCAGATAACATGTTCCCAATGTTAGGGGAGTCCAGAACAAGGGGCCACAGTTTGAGAATAAGGGGTAGGCCATTTAGAACGGAGATGAGGAAGAACTTTTTCAGTCAGAGGGTGGTGAAGGTGTGGAATTCTCTGCCTCAGAAGGCAGTGGAGGCCAGTTCGTTGGATGCTTTCAAGAGAGAGCTGGATAGAGCTCTTAAGGATAGCGGAGTGAGGGGGTATGGGGAGAAGGCAGGAACGGGGTACTGATTGAGTGATCAGCCATGATCGCATTGAATGGCGGTGCTGGCTCGAAGGGCTGAATGGCCTACTCCTGCACCTATTGTCTATTGTCTATTGTCTATTGTCTATTGTATATTAGTTTAGTTTCTGCGCTATATCTCTAAATTAATAAATCTGTGAACGGGCGATCGCTGGTCGGAACGGACTCGGTGGGCTGAATGGCCTGTTTCCGTGCTGCATCTGAAATAAAAAGGGAAAAGGTGAAACAGGTAGAGGAGGGCGAGTTTTCGGCCTGTTTCAAGATGGCCGACTTTTGCCTCCTGTTCCCACCAGAGGACAACAGAAAGGTCGTTTACTCCCGTAACCACGAAATATCACCATCCCCCACCCCACCCCTTATCCAGAGTCCAGTCCCCATGATGGTCAACATCTACACTGAATAGGTGGTGGTGTTTCAGGACAGGGGGAGGGGGGGAGAGTGAGAGAGGGGAATAAGAGGGGGAGAGAGTTGAGGGGAGAGGGACGAGGAAGAGAGAGGTGTGAGAGCGAGAGGGGAGAGATGGGAGGGAGACAGGGCACCGAAAGAGAGGTGGAAGAGAGAGGGCAGTAAGAGAGGGGGAGAGAGAGTGGAGGCGGAGTGAGAGAGAGTGAGAGAGAGGGCAGAGAGAGAGGGCAGAGAGAGGGAGAAATGGGAGAGAGTAGGAGAGAGAGAGAGAGGGGGAGAGGGGGGGATCAAATATTTGTTAGGTTTAATTTATTATTGTAAGTGTATTATAAAGTGCAGGGGGGAGAATGAGGGGGGTAGAAACTGAAATAAACACTTCAATGATCAGGGACTGTCATTAAAAATGATCAATACATATGACAGGCAATGGTGTTATTTTTCTGCTTAATCTGCATCTTTGAGCAACGTGGCCACTTGTTGATGTTTAATTCCTCTGACTTCAAGGCTAGAGTTTAGTGGGAACTAAATATCCAAACAGAAGTCAGGCGGGTTAAAAGCAGTTTATTTGTTAGTGCTGCACCTGCCACAAATGTCAGGCACATGTTGTGGTGTTTCATGGGGAGGGGAGAGCGTATTTCACTTCATCAGACGGTTATCAAATGTCAGTCTAGTTTAATTGTTCATTGCAAATGTCATTTTATCAAGTGGAGAGTGGGGAGAAAGAAGAGAGAGAGAGAGAGAGAGAGAGAGAGAGAGAGAGAGAGAGAGAGAGAGAGAGAGAGAGAGAGAGAGAGAGAGAGAGAGTGAGAGGGAGAGAGAGAGAGAGAGTGTGTGTGAGAGAGAGAGAGAGAGACAGTGTGTGTGTGTGTGTGTGGTGTGAGAGAGAGAGAGAGAGGGAAAGAGAGAGAGAGTAACGCAGAGACAGGGGCAGTGTCAGCTTCCATCCATCCATCGATTATGGAGCACAAAATATTTCTTTATGTAGGATTCTTAACTTAATCTAATACAATCTGCATTTTGGAATATGTAGCAACTTAAATAAATATAGGGAGTCAGAGAGACAGAGAGAGAGGAAGACAGTGTGTGTGTGAGTGTGTGTGTGAGTGAGTGTGTGTGTGAGTGTGTATGTGAGTGTGTGTGTGTGAGTGTGTGTGTGTGTGAATGTGTGCGTGAGTGTGTG
>NW_027603749.1:0-10248 GCF_053455715.1 Rhinoraja longicauda
CCCCCAATGGATGTAATATTCATTAAATTAATTGCAATAATTTTGCAAAACCTCTCAAATGTTAAATGCAACAAATGCATCGCATTAGGATGACTTTTCAGGCTGCTGCAATGTTAAATGCAGTGATCGCCTTGCATTAAAGAAATATTGCAACACCCTGCGATGTGAAATGCAATAATAATCCTGCAAAACCTCTCAAATGTTAAATGCGACTAATGCATCGTATTAGGATAACTTTGCAGGCTGCTGCATTGTTAAATGCAGCGCTGGCGTTGCATTAAAGCAATATTGGAACCATCTGGGATGTTAAATGCAATAAAATTAATTGCAATAATTTTGCAAAACCTCTCAAATGTTAAATGCAATTAATGCAACGCATTAGAACAACTCTGCAGGCTCCTGTAATGTTAAATGCAGCGCAGGCCTTGCATTAAAGCAAAATTGCAGCTGTTCTGGGGTATTAAACGCATTAAAATCATTGTAATAATCATGCAAAATCTCTCAAATGTTCAATGCAACTAATGCATCGTATTATGATAACATTGCAGACTGCTGCAAAGTTAAATGCAGTGATGGCCTTGCATTAAAGAAATATTGCAGCCTCCTGGGATGTTTAATGCAATAAAATTAATTGCAATAATCATGCAAAACCACTCAAATGTTAAATGCAACTGATGCAACGCATTAAAATCTTTATTGGTGTACGGTTCCCTCCTGACATCCATCCACCCACCCACCGATCGATCAATCAATCAATCTTTGATTAATTCTTATTATTATTAATAATATTAATTATTATTACTATAGTATTATTATTGTATTTACTACCCCCGGCACGTAGCTGAACCTCCAGGGCAGGGAGGAGACTATTCGGCATTTGGAAGTGCTTCCGGGAAGTGTGTCTGATGTGTGTGGGTCTGTGTGTGTGTCTGTGTGTGTGTCTGTGTGTGGGTGTGTGTTTGGGTCTGTGTTTGGGTCTGTGTTTGGGTTTTGTGTTTGGATTTATGTTTGGGTCTGTGTTTGGGTTTGTGTTTGGGTTTGTGTTTGGGTTTGTGTTTGGGTCTATGTTTGGGTTTGTGTTTGGGTTTGTGTCTGGTGTCTGGTGTGGGCGTTATAAACAAGTGCCGCGTGCTGTCTGTGGAAAGATCTTTATTGGTGTACGGTTGCTGTAATGTTAAATGCAGTGATGGCCTTGCATTAATGCAATATTACACCACCCTGGGATGTGAAATGCATTAAAAAATCATTGCAATAATCATGCAAAACCTCTCAAATGTTAAATGCAATTGATGCATCGCATTAGGATAACTTTGCAGGCTGCTGCAATGTTAAATGCAGTGATCGCCTTGCATTAAAGAAATATTGCAACACCCTGCGATGTGAAATGCAATAATAATCCTGCAAAACCTCTCAAATGTTAAATGCGACCAATGCATCGTATTAGGATAACTTTGCAGGCTGCTGCATTGTTAAATGCAGCGCTGGCGTTGCATTAAAGCAATATTGCAAACCCCTGGGATGTTAAATGCAATAAAATTAATTGCAATAATTTTGCAAAACCTCTCAAATGTTAAATGCAATTAATGCAACGCATTATAACAACTCTGCAGGCTCCTGCAATGTTAAATGCAGCGCAGGCCTTGCATTAAAGCAAAATTGCAGCTGTTCTGGGGTATTAAACGCATTAAAATCATTGTAATATTCATGCAAAATCTCTCAAATGTTCAATGCAACTAATACATCGTATTATGATAACATTGCAGACTGCTGCAAAGTTAAATGCAGTGATGGCCTTGCATTAAAGAAATATTGCAGCCTCCTGGGATGTTTAATGCAATAAAATTAATTGCAATAATCATGCAAAACCACTCAAATGTTAAATGCAACTGATGCAACGCATTAAAATCTTTATTGGTGTACGGTTCCCTCCTGACATCCATCCACCCACCCACCGATCGATCAATCAATCAATCTTTGATTAATTCTTATTATTATTAATAATATTAATTATTATTACTATGGTATTATTATTGTATTTACTACCCCCGGCACGTAGCGGAACCTCCAGGGCAGGGAGGAGACTATCCGGCATGTGGAAGTGCTTCCGGGAAGTGTGTCTGATGTGTGTGGGTCTGTGTGTGTCTGTGTGTGTGTGGGTGTGTATGTGGGTGTGTGTGTGGGTGTGTGTGTAGGTCTGTGTTTGGGTTTGTGTTTGGGTTTGTGTTTGGGTCTGTGTTTGGGTCTGTGTTTGTGTTTGTGTTTGGGTCTCCCCCCTCTCCCCCCCTCTCTCTCTCTCCCCCAGCTCTCTCTCTCTCTCTCCCCCAGCTCTATCTCTCCCCCCCTCTCTCTCTCCCCAGCTCTATCTCTCTCTCTCTCTCCCCCTCTCTCTCTCTCTCTCTCCCCTCTCTCTCTTCCCTCCCTCCCCCCCTCCCTCCCTCCCTTCCTCCCTCCCTCCCTCTCCCCCTCTCTCTCTCTCTCTGTGTGTGTGTGTGCTTGTGTTACAGTTCTTGGCATTGTAATAAAAAACAGACGTCACCCTAATTGTGTGCGTGTGTGTGTGCGTGTGTGTGTGTGTGTGAGCTGACTGACTTACCCCATTCTAGTAGACACACCGACACCGGCCGGTGTGGGCATGTGGGACTAGTGGAGATGGGGCATGTTGGTCGGTGTGGGCAGGTGGGACTAGTGTAGATGGGGCATGTTGGTCAGTGTGGGCAGGTGGGACTAGTGTAGATGGGGCATGTTGGACGGTGTGGGCAGGTGGGACAAGTGTAGATGGGGCATGTTGGTCGGTGTGGGACTAGTGTAGATGGGGCATGTTGGTCAGTGTGGGCGGGTGGGACTAGTGTAGATGGGGCATGATGGTCTGTGTGGGCGGGTGGGACTAGTGTAGATGGGGCATGTTGGTCAGTGTGGGCAGGTGGGACTAGTGTAGATGGGGCATGTTGGACGGTGTGGGCAGGTGGGACTAGTGTAGATGGGGCATGTTGGTCAGTGTGGGACTAGTGTAGATGGGGCATGTTGGTCAGTGTGGGCATGTAGAATAGAATAGTTCCTTTATTGTCATTGTAACATGAGCCATGTACAACGAAATTGTAAAATGTCAGCCAGTCAGTGCACCATTCAAACATTTCTAAAAGCTAACGATACATACAAGGTAAAATATTTTAAAAAAGATAAACAACTAAAATAAATATCATGAAAATAGCACGCATAAACACCCAACCCTACATCCTTCTGTCGATTTCACAGTCTCTTATTATGTATCGCCCCTGCGTTCCTTGGCGGCTACATTTAGTGCCTTTATAGCAGTGGGGTAAAAACTATTTTTAAGTCTGTTTGTCCTTGTCCTTGTAGATCTGTACCGTCTGCCTGACGGTAACAGTTCAAACAGGGAGTGTCCGGTGCAAATGGCGGCGCACACAGTTGCAGCGGCTCGATGTCCTCCCGGTCAGTGCTCGTGTTTTTTGTGTATGTGTATGTGTATGTGTATGTGTGCGTGTTGTTTTGTGCCCTGTGTACTTACTGTCGGGCGAACAACGTCTACGGCCGGCAGGATCTTCTTAGGATTGGAGCCGGTCGCGAATGGGGGGTTACCGCCGTGTTTGTCCGCTCATACAAGATCCCGGCGGACATAGCGAGGAGCCCCGACTCTCCGTGGATCACCATCCCCGCGGGGAGGAGGCGAAGGCGGCGCAGAGAGAGAAGGCAAAAGCGAGGCGGCAGGGCCGGCGCTCTGGTCAGGCTACGGAGGCAGCCACTGAAACCACCGCTTCCCAGCCTGTTTCTAACGAACGCCAGATCCCTCGCTAACAAGATGGATGAACTTAGGCTGCAGACTGCAGCTAACAACGCCGTGAAGGACAGCTGTATCCTGTTGATCACGGAGACCTGGCTTCATTCTTTCATTCCGGACTCTGCTATCGAGCTAGCAGGCTACACAGCACAGCGTCATGACAGGACAAGAGACTCTGGTAAGAGCAGAGGTGGAGGGCTCTGTGTGTACGTGAACAACACCTGGTGTACAAACACAGTGATTGTAGACAGTCACTGCTCCCCGGACCTGGAGTATGTGACTGTTAAATGCAGGCCCATTTATCTCCCTAGAGAGTTTACTGTTGTCATGATAACTGCTGTGTACATACCACCGGATGCTAATGCTAACTCGGCTATCGGATATTTGTATGGTAGCACTAGCAGTCAACAGAGCATATATCCTGACGGTGTTCACATCATAGCAGGGGACTTTAACCACGCGGACTTGAAGAAAATGCTCCCCAAATTCTATCAGCATGTTAAATGTGCTACAAGAGGAGCTAACACACTGGACAAGGTCTACTCCAACATCAAGCTGGGCTACAGGGCTAGACAACTACCACACCTGGGTCAGTCGGACCATATGTCCCTGTTTTTAATTCCTGCATATGCCCCCCTCAGGAAAACCGCTCCTACCATCACAAAGACCATCACAACTTGGCCTGATGGTGCATCTCAGCAGCTGCAGGACTGCTTCGACAGGACCAACTGGGATGTGTTTGAACACCGGGACCTGGAGGTGTTCACAGACAGTGTACTATGTTACATTAAAAACTGCATGGACACTGTCACAGTGGACAAACGCATCCGGGTCTACCCCAACCAGAAGCCCTGGATGACCCGGGAGGTCCAGCGGCTGTTAAAAGAGAGGAACACTGCTTTTAGGTCTGGCGATAGGGCTTTATACAGCATGGCCCGAGCAAACCTGAAGAGAGGCATCAGAGAGGCCAAATTAGACTACAGGAGGAAGATAGAGGACCACCTGGACAGTAACAACAGCAGGCAGGTGTGGCAGGGGATCCAGTATCTAACCAACTATAAGACCAACCTTGGAGCTGCTGAAGGTGACGCCTCGTTGGCAGAGGAGCTGAACCTCTTCTTTGCTCGCTTTGAAGTGGAGCCACCCGAGACAGCCATATCACACCACATGGTCCACAGCAGCCTAACCCTCAAGATAGAGGAGCATGAGGTGAGGCGCACGCTGCGGGCCATCAATCCAAGGAAGGCTACTGGACCCGACGGCGTCTCTGGACGCGTGCTGAAGGACTGCGCTGACCAGCTGGCTGGAGTCTGTACGAGGATTTTCAACCAGTCTCTGGCCCAGTCCACTGTTCCATCCTGTCTGAAGTCCGCAATCATAGTCCCCTTGCCCAAAAAACCCCACATTTCCAGCCTCAACGACTACCGGCCAGTCGCACTCACACCAGTGGTGATGAAGTGTTTTGAAAAACTGGTCCGGGGTCATATCACATCACTCCTGCCCCGAAGCTTTGACCCCCACCAGTTTGCGTACAGAGCGAATAGATCCACAGAGGACGCTATAGCCACAGCCCTCCATGCTGCACTGTTCCACCTGGAGCAGCCGGGGAGCTACGTGCGGATGCTCTTTGTGGACTACAGCTCTGCCTTTAATACAATCCTTCCCCATAAACTGGTGGACAAACTGGGGGACTTGGGACTTCCACACTCCACCTGCATGTGGATAAATAGCTTCCTGTCAGCTCGCAGCCAGAGAGTCAGAGTGGGCCATCACACATCCACGGCCCTCAACCTCAGTACCGGCTCTCCACAGGGCTGCGTGCTGAGCCCCCTGCTCTACACCATCTATACACATGACTGCACCCCCGCCCACCACAGCAACACCATTGTCAAATTTGCGGATGACACTACGGTGGTGGGACTCATCACCGGGGGGGACGAGTACGCCTACCGGGATGAGGCGGAGCAGCTGACAGTGTGGTGTGGAGAAAATAACCTGCTCCTCAACACCTTAAAGACAAAGGAAATAATAATAGACTTCAGAAAGAATAAAATGGACATGGTACCATTAACTATCAGAGGGGACTGTGTGGAGAGGGTGGCGGATTTCCGCTTCCTGGGAATCCATATTGAGGAGGACCTGACGTGGAGCGTGAACACCTCTGCGCTGCTGAAAAAGGTCCAGCAGAGACTGCACTTCCTGAGGGTGCTCAGGAAGAATAACATCACTCAGAGACTGCTGTTGTCCTTTTATCGGTGCTACATTGAGAGCATCCTAACATACTGTGTATGCGTATGGTACACCAGCTGCACAGCGGCTCAGAGGAAAGCGCTCCAGAGGGACTAGTGTAGATGGGGCATGTGGTTCAGTGTGGGCAGGTGGGACTTGTGTAGATGGGGCATGTTGGATGGTGTGGGCGGGTGGGACTAGTGTAGATGGGGCATGTTGGTCGGTGTGGGCGGGTGGGACTAGTGTAGATGGGGCATGTTGGACGGTGTGGGCGGGTGGGACCAGTGTAAATGGGGCATGTTGGTCGGTGTGGGCAGGTGGGATTAGTGTAGATGGGGCATGTTGGTCGGTGTGGGACTAGTGTAGATGGGGCATGTTGGTCGGTGTGGGACTAGTGTAGATGGGGCATGTTGGTCGGTGTGGGCGGGTGGGACTAGTGTAGATGGGGCATGTTGGACGGTGTGGGCGGGTGGGACTAGTGTAGATGGGGCTTGATGGCTATCCACCTCTTGCTATTAAAAGATATTTTATAAATTAAAGCTCATAGTTTTTTGTTTGGGAGAGAGAGGGAGGGAGGGAGGGAGGGAGAGAGGGAGGGATGGAGTGACAGAGGGAGGGAGGGAGAGAGGAGGGGAAGAGAGAGGAGGGGGAGAGAGAGGAGGGGGAGAGAGAGGAGGGGAAGAGAGAGGAGGGGGAGAGAGAGGAGGGGGAGAGAGAGGAGGGGAAAGAGAAGGGAGAGAGCTATTTAATCTTGTTATTAAAAAGATATTTTATACCTCAAAAAGCTACGAGCTTTAATTTATAAAATATCTTTTAATAGCAAGAGGTGGAGACTGGGTGTGGACAATGTCGCCCGTCGGGCGGGCTGAGCCTTGGGGAAGTTGTGGGCTTATGAAGGGCCACATGTGCTCACTGTTTCTTTCAACAAAATGGCCGCCACATGTGCTCACTGTTTCTTTGTGTCAATGTTTGTCCTTGCTTGCTAGCTCCCCTTCCCTCTCTCTCTCCCCCTCCTCTCTCTCACAATAGGTACAGGAGGAGGCCATTCGGCCCTTCGAGCCTGTACGCACCGCCATTCAATGTGATCGCGGCTGATCATTCTCAATCAGTACCCACTCTCTGTGTGAAAAAAAGTTCTCATCTCGGTCCTAAAATACTTCCCCTTTATCCTTAAACCGTGACCCCTTGTTCTGGACTTCCCCAACATCAGGAACAATCTTCCCGCATCTAGCCTGTCCGACCCCTTAAGAATTTTGTACGTTTCTCCCCTCAATCTTCTAAATTCCAGCGAGTACAAGCCGAGTCTATCCACTCTATCTTCATATGAAAGTCCTGCCATCCCAGGAATCAATCTGGTGAACCTTCTCTGTACTCCCTCTATGGCAAGAATGTCTTTCCTCAGATTAGGAGACCAGAACTGTACGCAATACTCCAGGTGCGGTCTCACCAGGGCCCTGTACGACTGCAGAAGGACCCCTTTGCTCCTAACCTCAAACTAGGAGACCAAAACGGTACGCAATACTCCAGGTGCGGTCTCACCAATGCCCTGTACAACTGCAGCAGAACGTCCCTGCTCCTTTACTCAAATCCCCTCCCTATGAATGCCAACATACCATTGGCTTTCTCCAATACCCGCTGCACCTGCATGCCTACTTTCAATGACTGGTGCACCACGACACCCAGGTCTCGTTGCGTCTCCCCTTCTCCTAATCGGCCACCATTCAGATAATAGTCTGCTTTCCTGTTCTTGCCAGCAAAGTGGACAACCTCACATTTATCCAGAAGTGCTTTGAAAGGCTGGCCCTCCCACACATCAAATCCAGCATCACTGACTCACTGGACTCGCGTCAATGTGCAAACACATCCACAGAGGACGCCATCTCTCTGGCTCTTCGCACTGTCCTGACTCACCTGGAGAGATGCTACTCATTGACTCTAGCTCTGCCTTCAAACACGCTCATCCCCCACCAAGCTCGTCACCAAACTCCACCAGCTAGGCCTTGGCTCGCCGTTATCATGATAGGAGTAGAATTGGGCCATTCGGCCCATCAGGTCTACTCTGCCATTCAATCATGGCTGACCTATCTCTCTCTCCCAACCCCATTCTCCTGCCTTCTCCCCATAACCTCTGACACCTGTACTAATTCAGAATCTATCTATCTCTGCCTTACAAATATCCACCGACTTGCCCTCCACAGCCTTCTGTGGCAAAGAATCCCACAGATTCACCACCGTCTGACTAAAGAAATCTCTCCTCATCTCCTTCCTAAAGGACTCTCTGTCCTTTAATTCTGAGGCTATGACTCGTCCTAGACTCTCCCACTAGTGGAAACATCCTCTCCACATCCACTCTATTCAAGCCTTTCACTATTCTGTATGTTTCAATAGACAATAGGTGCAGGAGGAGGCCATTCGGCCCTTCGGCCCTTCGAGCCTGTACGCACCGCCATTCAATGTGATCATTGCTGATCATTCTCAATCAGTACCCCGTTCCTGCCTTCTCCCCATACCCCCTGACTCCGCTATCCTTAAGATCTCTATCTAGTTCTCTCATGAATGTATTCAGAGAATTGGCCTCCACTGCCCTCTGAGGCAGAGAATCCCACAGATTCAAACTCTCTTTTATTTATTTTTTAAAAATAAATGTTATTTAAGTTTTAACAGAACTCATACATGTTACATTTCATAGTAAGCAATAATAACTACATTATAAATTCGATTATACATGTATTGTTCTGTATTATCTCCCCTCCCACCACCCCCTTCCCCCCACGCCCCCAGTTAAAAAGAAGGAAAAAGAAAAAGAAAAAGAAAGAGAGAAAGAAAGAAATCTGGAGTACAGAATGAGACACTTCTGGGTAATTTCTTATTAAATTCTTATTAAAGGTATCAAAACAATCCTGAATTTAAATATTTCCAATTCTTAATCCTAGCTTTAAAATGAACGGGTGCCACACCTTCAAGAAGAAGTCATATCCATTTCTCAGATTATACGTAGCTTTTTCTAATGGGATACAACTACACATTTCTGCATACCATCTTTCAAATCTTATTTCATTGTGATCTTTCCAAGTGACCGCTACACATTTTTTTGCTACTGCTATTGCTATTTTGAGAAATCTTTCCTGATGTTTATCTAAAATTAGCTTTGGTAATATTCCTTTTGTATCTCCCAATAAAAACAACCTTGAATCCATTGGTATGATCTTATTCATCAATTGTTCCAAATTTCTTTTTAGGTCTTTCCAAAAAGGAGTTGACTTCTGAGATGCCCATGTGGAGTGTAAAAAAGTACCCACATCTTGGTTGCATCTAAAACAAATTTCAGATGAGTTTGGTTTTAAATTGTTTAATTTTTTCTGTGGTTAAATATAGTTGATGTAAAAAATTATATTGTACTAAACTATATCTCACATTAATAGTATTTTTCATACTATCTAAACACAGTCTTTCCCAACTTGGTTCATCAATGATAATATTAAGATCTGTTTCCCATCTTTGTCTTGATTTTTGAATTCCTATCTTTGGACTAGATTTTTGTAATAATTTATACATTGATGATATACATTTTTTTATTCCCTTGCCCTGAATCAAGGATTCAATTCCTTTAATCTGAAATAGAGACATTGAATGACCTAACTTTTCCCTTAAAAAAGATTGTAATTGATAATAGAAAAAAATACTATTCCCTGGAATTTGATATTTATTTCTCAATTGAGAAAATGTCAAAAAGTTATTTCCTTCATAGCAATCTCCTATATGTTTAATACCCTTCTGTTCCCAGACTTGTAGTATTTGATTATTCCAAGCAAACGGCAATAACCTATTTTTTATTAATGGAGTTTTAGCTGTTAAAACAAATCTTTTATCATTAACTTTAACTGTTTTCAACAATGTATTAATTAAATGTTTTAGCAAAGGTGACTCTTTATCCTTAACTAATAGCTTTGCTTTCCATTTATATATAAATTCTTCTGGACATAACTCTTTTATTTTATCCATTTCAATTTTAACCCATGCTGTTTTTCCACCCTCTTGATAAAAGGATGAAATAAAACTCATTTGTGCAGCCAGATAATAATTTTTAAAATTTGGTAATTGCAGTCCACCTAATTCAAATTTCCATGTTAATTTTTCCAGAGACACTCTTGGCATTTTACCTTTCCAAAGAAAATTCCTCACAATTTTGTTCAATTCTTGAAAAAAATTATTTAGCAAAGGTA
>NW_027603750.1:0-10244 GCF_053455715.1 Rhinoraja longicauda
ACATTTTCCCGATGTTGGAGGAGTCCAGAACCAGGGGTCACAGTTTAAGAATAAGGGTTAGACTATTTAGGACTGATGTGAGGAAAAACATTTTCACGCAGAGTTGTGAACCTGTGGAATTCTCTGCAACGGAAGGCAGTGGAGGCCAATTCACCAGATGTTTTCAAGGCAAAGTTAGATAATGCTCTTCGGGTAACGGAAACAAGGTATATGGGGAGAAAGCGGGCACGGGGTACTGATTTTGGATGATCAGCCATGATTATGTTGAATGATGGTACTGGCTCGAGGGCCGAATGGCCCACTCCTGCACCTATTTTCTATTTCTCTATGTTTCTGTGTCTATGCATCAGGTTGCGATGCTTCCATTTCATCTTAACTCCCGTGTTTTGTATTTCATACGAAAGTGGATAACAAGCCTATGTTTTACATTATTGCATATGTTTGACTCTAAAGGGTTAACGTATGTTCAGTATCTGTAATTAATCTCATCTGGAATGAGACACTAACTCCATCTTGCTGCTCTATTCCCGCTGGTAAACACGGCAGGTGAAGATGCATTCATTTGTGATTTTCATCTTAATTAACAATAGTTATAAATACTAATTGCCTCTCTCCGGCATATAATTGAAAGAATAACACATAATGCTGAAAATTAAAATGCAGCTTCAGATCTGAGATAGGGAGAGTTGAGCAATTGAGCTGTGCCATTCACCCAGTGGGGAATATTAGTTCCAGCCGTTGAACACAAGGCGAGATTCTGTTCAATCTGTAGTTTATTTTTTATTGAACTACTTCAGACCAGTTGACAGGTTGATGCTAATTCAACCCCACAGACCTGACAGCAAGTCGGTCTGAGAGTGAATGACCAACTCACCCGTCTGGGCTGTCCACAACGGTTTAGAAACATAGAAACATAGAAAACAGTTGCAGGAGTAGGCCATTTGGCCTTTTGAGCCGGCACCGCCATTCAATATGATCATGGCTGATCATCCTAAATCAGTACCCCGTTCCTGCTTTCACCCCATGCAGCTTTATTTCGTTAGCCAGAAGAGCTATATCTGACTCTCTCTTGAAATCCTCCTGTGAATTGGCCTCCACTGCCTTCTGTGGCAGAGTATTCCACAGATTCACAATGCATCTCAACTGGGGAGGCCGATGACAGATCAGTTTTTCCTTATGTCAGTCACAATTGAGCTACCCCTTATTCTTAAACTGTGATCCCTGTTCTGGACTCTTCCAACATCGGGAACATTTTTCCTGCATCTAACCTGTCCAATCCCTTAAGAATTGTATATCATATCATATCATATCATATATATACAGCCGGAAACAGGCCTTTTCGGCCCTCCAAGTCCGTGCCGCCCAGCGATCCCCGTACACTAACACTATCCTACACCCACTAGGGACAATTTTTACATTTACCCAGCCAATTAACCTACATACCTGTACGTCTTTGGAGTGTGGGAGTATATGTGTAAGAAGGAACTGCAGATGCTGGTTTAAACCGAAGACAGACACAAAAAGCCGGAGTAACTCAACGGGACAGGCAGTATCTCTGGGGAGAAGGAATGGGTGGAGACCCTTCCACAAAATTGTATATGTTCTACAAGATCCCCTCTCATCCTAAATTCCAGTGAATTTAAGCAAACTCTCACACACACACACTCAGTCTGTATTTCTGTGCCTATTTATTAATTAATACACGAGAACATTTCTCCCTTCCTGCTGTGTATAACTGGCACACATAGAAACTGAAAAAACACTTCAATGATCAGAGACATATTAAAATGACCAACGTGTATGACAGGCATTTATATCATGTTGTTGCTTAAACTGCAAGTTTGATAAAATTCGACACCTAATGGCGTTTAATTCCTCGGATTTCCAGGCTGGAGTTTAGTTTGAGGAGAGTGAAGAACATGTTGCACACTTGCGAGGGAAATGATCAATGTGCCTCCGTTGTTGATGACACCACCACCCACACAGTATCGCCGCTGTTGTGCAGTCAGTGATGTGTCTGCTATGTGGCTACAACTGGGGATGCCGATGACAGAGCACATTAGAGATAACAGAACCTCTGATTCCAGTCATGGGAACAGCAGGGAAACAGGGCCTTCAGCCCGACTCGTCCGTGCAGACCGAGATGCCTATCTACGGTAATCTCATTCACCTGTATTTGTCCCATATCCGTCCATTTCCATCCGAAACAAACGGCTGTCCAAATGCTGTTTATTTGCTGTGATGGTATCTGTCCCCACCGCCTCAAAAGAAAATATTGTTCCATCGTTGAAGTCATAATTCCCTTAAATCTCTCCCCTTTCGATTAAACGTACGTTCTCTAGGTTTAGATTCTCCCAGCCTGGGAAATAACTGTGACCATCTACTCAACCCTGCTGTAGTTGACATTATTTTACAAGCCTCTGTAAGGTCGTCCCTCTGCATTATTGCTCCAATGAGATCAATCCCACCTGATCAAATCTGTCCTCAAACTAACGCTGTCCATTCCAGATAACATCCTGGTGAATCTGTTCCGCACTGCCTCTGGCAATAGGACATCATTTGTATAATATGGTGACCAGAACTACACAAAAGGGCCTTGCAGATATTTGAAGTACGACTGAGGAGAGCGCTGCACTTGGAGGAGCAGTTAAGTCTTGATTATTCTTTGTTTGGATGTTCACCTGTAGTGCAAATGTATTCACAATCAGACGCACATGGGAAGTGAAACCATCAGTGAGTTCAGAAGTGTTAGTACCGATGACCTGGAACCGAGGCAGAAAGGTGAATGAACTGTGGAGCAGAGCGATCTAGGACGACAGGTACATCGTGTATTGAATGTATCGTCACGGGTTGATAGTGTGGTCAAAAAGACTTTTGCAACATTGGCCGTCTTCGGTCATAGCATTGTGTATAGATATACGAAGGTTATGTTGCCATTGTGTAAGACGTTGGTGAGGCCGCATTTGGAATATTGTGTTCTGTTGTGGGCACCATGATACAGGAAAGATGGTGTCAATCTGGAAAGGTGATAGTGGAGATTTACGAGGATGTTACCAGGAACAGTGGGCCTGATCTGGAGGGACAGGTTCAGCAGGCTGGTACTATATCCCTTGGTGCATATAGGCTGGTACTATATCCCTTGGTGCATATAAGCTAGTACTATATCCCTTGATGCATATAGGCTAGTACTATATCCCTTGGTGGATATAGGCTAGTACTCTATCCCTTGCTGCAGGAGGATGAGGGATGATCTTCTACAGCTGGACAATATAATGAGAAGAATAGATCTGGTAGATGCACAGAGAAGGGGAATCAAGAACCAGGTGGGCTAAGTTTAAGATGAGGGGGGAGGGATTTAATCGGAACCTGAGGGGTATTTTTCACACAAAGGGTGGGGGGTGTGGAACGAACTGCCAGAGGAGGTAGTTCAGCCCTGTACTCATAGAGTCATAGAGTGATATGGTGTGGAATCAGGCACTTCGGCCCAACTCGCCCACACCAGCAAACAGGCCCAATCTACATTAGTTCCACCTGTCTGCATTTGGTCCATATCCCACCAAACCTGTCCTATTCATGTACCCAACCTGTCTAACTGTTTCACAAATATTGGGATGGCCCCTGCCTCAAATACCTCCTCAGGCAATTTGGTCCATACATCCACCACCCATTGTGTGAAAAGGTTACCCCTCAGATTCCTATTCAATCATTTTCCCTTCAACTTAAACGTATGTCCTCTGGACCTCGATTCTCCTACTCAGGGCAGGAGAAGCTGAGCATCTACCCGATCTATTCCTTTCATGATCTAAAACACGTCTATGAGATTACCCCTCATCCTCCTAGCTCCAAGAAGACCAAGCCCAGCCAATTGATTATGTCTTCAAACTAACGCTGTCCATTCCAGATAACATCCTGGTGAATCTGTTCCGCACTGTCTCTGGCAACAGGACATCATATCTATAATATGGTGACCAGAACTACACAAAAAGGCCTTGCAGATATTTGAAGTACAATGAGGAGAGCACTGGAACTTGGAAGAGCAGTTAAGTCTTGATTTTTCTGTATTTGGGTGATCATTTGTAGTGTAAGTGTGTCCAGAATCAGACGCAGATGGGAAGTGAAACCATCGGTGAGTTCAGAGGTGTCCGTACCAATCAGGATGGGGCAAATGTTGTCAAAGGTGGTGAAAATATATTTGAGCAACATGCGATGGAACTCGGTAGCTGGTTGTTACAGTATGTGAGATGTCCTTGGAATGGATGATATAAAGAACATACCTGTGTGTGACGTCAGTGTGGTCAGTGATGGGTCTGGATAAGCAGTGACTTTATCAGTGTGGTCAGTGATGGGTCTGGATAAGCAGTGACATTATCAGTGTGGTCAGTGATGGGTCTGGATAAGCAGTGACATTATCAGTGTGGTCAGTGATGGGTCTGGAAAAGCAGTGACATTATCAGTGTGATCAGTGATGGGTCTGGATCAGCAGTGACATTATCAGTGTGGTCAGTGATGGGTCCGGATAAGCAGTGACATTATCAGTGTGGTCAGTGATGGGTCTGGATAAGCAGTGACATTATCAGTGTGGTCAGTGATGGGTCTGGAAAAGCAGTGACATTATCAGTGTGGTCAGTGATGGGTCTGGATAAGCAGTGACATTATCAGTGTGGTCAGTGATGCGTCTGGATAAGCAGTGACATTATCAGTGTGGTCAGTGATGCGTCTGGATAAGCAGTGACATTATCAGTAATTAATCTAATCTCCAATGAGCTCTCACTGCATCTTACTGTTCTATCCGCGTTGGCAGGTGCAGACATATTTATTTGTTATTTTCATTTTAATAGGCAGTGGTTAAAATGAGTAAATAACTTTGTCCGGCATACAAGTGATAGAGTAACACATAATGCGTCTCCCCCAACACTCCTCATCTCTCTGCCTCTCTCCCTCCCCCTCCGGCCATTCACTCTCCCCACATACTAATCCCCCTCTTGTTCACCAATTTTCCGACGCTCTGATTTCCCACCTCCTCCCCTCTCTCCACACTCCTCCCCACTATCTCCCCACACTCCTCTCTGTCATGCCACACTCCTCTAATCTCTCTCCCCACACTGCTCCCCCTCTCTCTCCGCACCTCCTCTCTCCCCACTCTCCTCTCACTCTCCATCCCCACACTCCGTCTTTCTCCCCACATACTCACCACTCCTTCCCCTCTGTCTCCTCGCACTCCTCCCCCTCTCTCTCTCCCCACATTCCTCCCCATCTCTCTCCCCACGCACAACCCCCTCTCCGCCCACACTCCTCCCCCTCTCTCTCCCCACACCCCCTCTATCTCTCCCAATACTCCACCACCCTCCCGTCACTCCTATCCCTCTCTCTCCCCTCCTCTCTGTCCCCACCCCTCCACTCTTTCCATACCATCCTTCCTCCCTCTCACACTCCTCCCTCCCCTGTCCCCTAAAACAACCTCTTTCCCCACACTCCTCCCCGTCACTTAACCCACACTCCCCCTGTCTCCCACCAATCCCCCTCGCTCACCACATTCATCCTACCTTCTCTCTCTTCCCACAGTATTCAATTCCTCTCCCCACACCCCCTCTCTTCCCATCCTCTATTCCCACACTCCTCCTCCTTTCTCTCCACTCCTCCCCTTTCTCTCCCCACACACCTTCCTCTCTCCCCACTCTCCTCCCTTACTCTCCACACTCCTTCCCTCTTCCTCTCCACAATCCGCACTCTCTCTCTCTCTCTCTCTCTCTGGATAAGCAGTGACATTATCAGTGTGGTCAGTGATGGATCCGCATAAGCAGTGACATTACAAGTGTGGTCAGCGATGGGTCTGGATAAGCAGTGACATTATCAGTGTGGTCAGTGATGGGTCTGGATAAGCAGTGACATTATCAGTGTGGTCAGTGATGGGTCTGGATAAGCAGTGACATTATCAGTGTGGTCAGTGATGGGTCTGGATAAGCAGTGACATTATCAGTGTGGTCAGTGATGGGTCTGGATAAGCAGTGACATTATCAGTGTGGTCAGTGATGTGTCTGGATAAGCAGTGACATTATCACATTAAATCTGACCCCGATGTTTTACATTTGATACGATGTAAAATAAAGGATCCTTTTTTTTTCAATCAGATTTTATTGATTTTTCACAGAGATTTATACAAAACAGTACATCATCGACATAAATAAAATAAAATAAGAAAAACATCAAAAATGAATAAATAAATAAAGGTGATAGATAAATAAATAAATAAATGCATATGCATAAGACAGTGTGGTACACTTACTAAATAAAATATTAAAAAGTAACAATGATTGGTTATCTAGAGATATTTCAATATTCGCACAAACATACCATCTAGTTCTATATAACACAATCTTCCAATATCTAGCTCGGCATTTATCTAGTTGGTGTCATGGCTCAAATAAACGATCCATTTTTCCCAGATCCTCTCAAAGAATCCCTTCTTTTTAATTCAAATGTTCGACTCTAAAGGGTCAACTCAAGTTCAATATCCATAATTAATCTAAACTTTAATGAGAACTAACTCCATTTTGCTGCTCGATCCACGCTGGTAAACACGGCAGCTGAAGATGCATTAACTTGTTATTTTCTTCTTAATTAACACAGGTTAGAAATGGTAATGAACTCTCTCCGGCATACATTTGAAAGAATAATACACAACGCTGAAACTTAAAATGTATCTTCAGATCTGAGAAAGGGGGAGTTGAGTAACTGTGCTCTTCCCTTCGCCCAGTGGGAATATTAATTCCAGGCGGTGAACATTACCTGTGGCTCTGTTCAATCCGCAGTTTATTTTGTAGTGAACTACTTCAGACCAGTCGACAGGTAGATGTGAATTCAAACCCACAGGCCAGACAGCAAGGTAGGTCTGAGAGTAAATGACCAACTCATCCATCTGGGCTGTCTACACAGCGGTACAGAGAAAGCTGCCACACACGCAGACTTTATTTGTGTGCTTATTTATCAAGTAGTTCAAGCGAGAAAATCTCCCGTCGTGCAGTGCAAACCTGGCACTCGTAGACACTGAAATAAACACTTCAATGATCAAGGACTATTATAAAAATGACCAATGTATATGACAGGCAATTATGTTATGTTTTTTGCATCTTTGAGCGATGTGGACACCTGCTGATGTTTAATTCCTCTGATTTCAAGGCTACAGTTTAGCGGTAACCTAATATCCAAGAACATAAATGTGTATAGTAAAAGCTTATTTAGGTATGTCAAGAGTAAAAAAAATGGTAAGAAAAATGTGGGTCCCTTGAAGACAGAAGCAGGCGAATTTATTAAGGAAACAAGGAAATGGCAGACGAGCTGACCCGGTACATTGGATCTGTCTTTACTAAGGAAGACACAATCAATCTCCCAGATGTACGAGTGGACGGAGGTCTTAGGGTGACGGACGAACTGAAGGAAATTCACATTAGGCAGCAAATGGTGTTGGGTAGACTGACGGGACTGAAGGCTGATAAATCCCCAGGGCCTGATGGTCTACATCACAGGGTACTTAAGGAAGTGGCTCTAGAAATTGTGGACGAATTGGTGATCATTTTCCAATGTTCTATAGATTCAGGAGCAGTTCCCGTGGATTGGACGGTAGCTAATGTTATTCCACTTTTTAAGAAAGGAGGGAGACAGAAAATGGGAAACATAGAAAATAGGTGCAGGAGTAGGCCATTCGGCCCTTCGAGCCTGCACCGCCATTCAATATGATTATGGCTGATCATCCAGCTCAGTAACCTCTACCTGCCTTCTCTCCATACCCCCTGATCCCTTTAGCCAAAAGGGCCACTTCTAACTCCATCTTAAATATAGCCAATGAACTGGCCTCCACTACCTTCTGTTTATAGAGAATTCCACAGACTCACCACTATCTGTGTGAAGAAATGTTTTCTCATCTCGGTCCTAAAAGACTTCCCCCTTATCCTTAAGCTGTGACCCCTGGTTCTGAACTTCCCCAACATCGGGAACAATCTTCCCGCATCTAGCCTGTCCAACCCCTTAAGTATTTTATGTTTCTATAAGATCCCCCCACAGTCTTCTAAATTCCAGCGAGTATAAGCCTAGTCTATCCAGTCTTTCTTCATATGGAAGTCCTGCCGTCCCAGGGATCAATCTGGTGAACCTTCTCTGTATTCCCTCTAAGGCTAAAATGTCTTTCCTCAGATTAGGAGACCAAAATTTCACCAATCTCACCAATGCCCTGTACAATTGCAGCAGAACCTCCCTGCTCCTATACTCAAATCCTCGCGCTATGAATGCCAACATACCATTCGCTTCCTTCACTGCCTGCTGCACCTGCATGCCTACTTTCAATGACTGGTGTACCACGACACCCAGGTCTCGTTGCACCTCCCCTTTTCCCTCTGATCTCCCTCTCTCTCACACATTCTCTCCATCCCCCACAAAACTCAACACATCAAGTAATGAATTGTTAAAATCTTTTAATATGTAAAAGAGACAGAGAGAGAGACAGAGAGACAGAGAGAGAGAGAGAGAGACAGAGAGAGAGAGAGAGAGAGAGAGAGACAGAGACACAGAGAGAGAGACAGAGAGACAGAGAGAGAGAGAGAGAGAGAGAGAGAGAGAGAGAGAGAGAGAGAGAGTGAGTGTTACCAGGGGGGTTGCTAGGGGGGGTTGCTCGGTTGGTTGCTAGGTGGAGTTGCTAGGGGGGTTGCTAGGGGGGGTTGCCAGGTGGGGTTGCTAGGGGGGGATTTCTAGCGGGGGTTGCTGGGTGGGGTTGCTAGTGGGGGTTGCTCGGTGAGGTTGCTAGGTGGGTTTGCTGGGGGGGTTGCTAGGGGGGTTTTGCTCGGTGGGGTTGCTAGGTGGAGTTGCTAGGGGGGGTTGCTAGGTGGGGTTGCTCGGTGAGGTTGCTAGGGGGGGTTGTTTGGGGGGGAGATGTTTTGCTAGATGGTGTTAGACAATAGAAAATAGACAATAGGTGCAGGAGGAGGCCATTCGGCCCTTCGAGACATCACCATCACCGTTGCTAGGTGTGGTTGCTAGGGGGGAGGGTTTTGCTAGCCAGGGTTGCTTGGAGGATTGCTAGGTGGGGTTGCTAGGGGGAGGGGTTTTGCTAGGTGGGGTTGCTAGGTGGCTTGCTAAGGGGGGAGTGGTTGCTAGCTGGGGTTGTTAGGGGGGTTGCTATGGGGGGTTGTTAGGGGGGAGTGGTTGCTAGTTGGGGTTGCTAGGTGGGGTTGCTAGGGGGGGTTGTTAGGGGGAGGGGTTTTGCTAGATGGGGTTAGACAATAGACAATAGACAATAGGTGCAGCAGGAGGCCATTCGGCCCTTCGAGCCTGTACGCACCACCATTCAATGTGATCATGGCTGATCATTCTCAATCAGTACCCCGTTCCTGCCTTCTCCCCATACCCCCTGACTCCGCTATCCTTAAGAGCTCTATCCAGCTCTCTCTTGAATGCATTCAGAAAATTGGCCTCCACTGCCTTCTGAGGCAGAGAATTCCACAGATTCACAACTCTCTGACTGAAAAAGTATTTCCTCATCTCCGTTCTAAATGGCCGACCCCTTATTCTTAAACTGTGTGGCCCCTGGTTCTGGACTCCCCCAACATTGGGAACATGTTTCCTGCCTCTAACGTGTCCAACCCCTTAATAATCCTATACGTTTTGATAAGATCTCCTCTCATCCTTCTAAATTCCAGTGTATACAAGCCCAGTCACTCCAGTCTTTCAACATATGATAGTCCCGCCATTCCGGGAATTAATCTAGTAAACCTACGCTGCACGCCCTCAATAGCAAGAATATCCTTCCTCAAATTTGGAGACCAAATCTGCACACGGTACTCCACGGTACTCCAGAGAGAGAGAGAGAGAGAGAGAGTTAATATTATGTGTGTGGGAGAAAGAGAGAGGGAGAGAGAGAGAGAGAGAGAGAGAGGGAGAAAGTTAATATTATGTTAGAGAGAGGGGGAGAGAGAGAGAATTAATGTTAGAGAGGGAGACAGAGAGAGAGTGGGATAGAGAGAGTGGGAGAGTTTGAGATAGTGTTGGAGGGAGGGAGAGAAAATAACTCGATAATAAGTCATAAATTTATAATTTGAAAATCTCTCTCTCTCTCTCTCTCTCTCTCTCTCTCTCTCTCTCCTTCCTCCCTCGCTCTCGCTCTCGCTCTCTCTCTCCCTCTGAGACCACACCTGGAGTACTGTGTGCAGTTTGGTCTCCAAATTTGAGGAAGGATATTCTTGCTATTGAGGGCGTGC
>NW_027603751.1:0-10170 GCF_053455715.1 Rhinoraja longicauda
AGAGGGAGAGAGAGAGAGAGAGAGAGAGAGAGCCCACCCCACCCTACCCCTGACCGGTCCCTAGTGTGGAGGGGGGGGTGAGCATGAGGGGTAGAAACTGAAATAAACACTTCAATGATCAGGGACTGTCTTTAAAAATGATCAATATATATGACAGGCAATGGTGTTATTTTTTCTGCTTAATCTGCATCTTTGAGCAAGGGGCGATTGGGTGAATGTGAGGGGCTGGGGGTCCCGGAGCGGGGCCGGCGATGGGATCATCCGCCCGGGACTGACAGCTGGAAGATGCGGCGGTGAATGTGAGGAGCCGGAGCCCGGAGCGGAGAGACTGCGGCCGCCCTCTGGGATGCGCTCAGGGCGCGGGTTTATTAATGAGCCGCAGCGCTGAGGTGAGCGGATATTTCACCGCGCTCTTCACCTGCTCCCTGAACTTGGACTGGGTCGCCGCGTAAATAAATGTGTTGGTGCAGCAGCTGAGATTCCTCAGCAACATCCCGACGTAGCTAAAGATATATTGGGAATCATTCCGATCATTCCCAATCCCTGTGATCTGATAATAGACGAAGTTTACAACCAGCGTCATCCACAGGAGGATGAAGCTGCCGGAGATGGTGAAGAGTAAAACCACAGACCTCCTCCTGCTCTCCATCTCCGGGTCACTGCGCTTCTCCCCCTTGCTCTCACCCCTCAGCCCCTGACGGACCCGACTGGCCACTAAAATGTGCCGGACTGTCAGAGCGTTGAGCAGCAGGATCACAGCGAAAGGGAGGAGTGGAGTTAAAACCGTGTCGATCCAGTCAAATGCCACCCACCCGGGGTCAGTGTAAACACTGTCCACCATGTCACAGCCCCACGGGACATTGTCGATGGTTGTCCGGGGTTCCCGTGTGAAGTAGCGGGGAACGTTTTTAAGACACAGCAGAACGCCGGCTGTTGCGAGAACCGCAGCCGCAGTTTTCCCGGTGCAATATTTAGTTTTCAGCTTCTGGCAACAAATGGCGACAAAGCGATCAAAGGTGAAAGTGACGGTGAACCAGACAGAACAGTCTGTAGCTGAATAACTGCACACGCACACATTAACACTGCACACAGGGGTGATGGACAGGAAACTCCAATAAAAGTAATGGGATCGGATCCAATACAAAATGACCTCGGTGATCAGGGTGAGTAGATCCGCCGCTGCCATGGCCACCAGGTAGCGAGTGGTGCAGGTGGAGAGGCCGCACTTTCCCCGGGACAGGATCACAATCGCCACTAAATTCACTGCGGAAAGAGAAGGGGAGCGGACACTGGGCATTAATGAACACGGTCTCCGGGGCTGAACACCGGCTCCACTTTCAGCTGGAGATCAGGAGTGTTGGAGTCGGTGCGCGGCTGCAGGTTTAACAATGTCAGACCCGGCTCCGACTGTGCCCGACCTGCCTGCTTCAGGGGAGAGGAGATAAGGCGACGGGCGGGGTAAAGGGAGGGGAGGGAACGAGCAGCCGCCCGCTACAATAGGCGGAATGGTCCTGTCTACAGTTAACCCCGCTCACAGTCTCTGATGGGGCCGGTTTGACAGACTTAACCGTGACCGGCCGCGTTTAACCAGGGCTCTGGGAACTCGGCATCTGATGGGGACAAGGAGGGTTCAGAGAGAAGGCAGGGACAACTTAGGATCTGGCAGCAGAGCGACTCCGTTAATGGATTCATTCCACAGTTCGGTAACAACACACGCCGGTAGATCCGCGGCCACTGGTTCAGGAGATCAATCCAATTATTGACCAACAGGTGGAGGAATCCGACTGTGACAGACTCCACAGCGAGACGTGTCCACACGAGCGGGTGTTCACTCTGATCAATAACTCAGACACAGTGAACTTCACAATGTAAACCCCTTCCCAGTCACACCGTCCCGGAGAGCTGCCTGTCCCGAGCACTGGGACAACTCTGGGCAAGGTCCCACTGAAGGCAAGAACAACATTCTAGTGGGTCCCGGCAGTGGGAGAAAGAGAGGTAGTTTCGGCTGTCTGAAAATAAGAAAAATCACAGCGTTAATTCAAAATATTTCACTGAGAGCATTGATATACTTCACATATTCTTGTACAACGATCATCAGTTGTGAATCATGTAACACGATCAGAATCAGGTCAACACCGGTTAACGGACGGAGTTACAAAACTTGAATTGTTCTGTTCACTTACCAGGGACTCCAACGGCAGCAATGATCACGTACAAGATTTTCTCCACGTCTAAATATTCCCGAAGCTTTTCCCCCATTTTCTCTGACCAGCGACGTGTCCTCGTGAGCTACCGGTAATCTCTCGGAATGAAATGCCGGGGCAGAACATTCCCGGAGATTTTATACCATTTTCCGTCTCCACCGGGACAGTGAAGTTTCAACAGAATTAAAAATAGAGCTTTTGAAATGATTCGCAAACAGATGACATCAGCCAAGTGAAATCCCTGCTGAGACAGGTCGTGATTTATTCAGGGAATTGATTGAGAAATTGCAAAGAGTGGGAATTGTGGCGATACTGAGGTATGGAAATAGTAAGCGGCATTGTTCCAGCAAAGGGAATATTGTTCCAAACTCCATCGGATCCATCTCTCCACCACATGTTGGTTATCTGATTTTCTTCACTCAGCAAGGCAATCCCAAATTCAAGGGACCGTCTCAATGCTTCTGGTGCCCAGTTTGAAGGTGGACTGGACAGCCTTTGTCCACAGCGTGATGAATTAGTTCAACAGATCACATCAGACTAAAATGGCCCGTCCACTCTGTTTTAACACTCAATGTGATCGCGGCTTAACTGATTGTAACCTCAACCCCACACTCCCGGCGACCCCTAGTAAGCATTTAGTCCTTGCTTGCCTGGAATGGATCTGGCTTTGCCTTGGGACAACAACATTCTCTACCTTCATCACCTCTGAGGAGGAACGACCCAAAGACTCACGACACTCAGTGAACAGAACCATTGCCGTCTCAGAATTGTCTTAAAAGTAGAACACACGGCGAATGATGCAACATCTCTCCCTCCTCTCTTTCTCTCTCTCTCCATCTTTACTGCTATTCTCTCTCTGAACTGTTATTCTCGCCCCTACACTCTCTATTCTCCCTCTCTGTGCCGACCGCTCTCTGCCAACCTCTCTCCCCTCCCACTCTTACTGCATCTCTCCCTCCTTCTCCCTGTATCTCTCTAATGCTTCCCTCTCCCCCTTTTGCCAACCCACTCGCTCTGAACTCCCCTCTCTCCTCATTTTTCCCACTCTCCCTTTGACCGTTCACTCTCCCTCCACCTCTTCATTCGTCTTCTCCCCTATCTCTCCCTTTTATCTTTGTACGACCTATTTCTCTATCCATTTCCTCACCTCTCCATCACTTGCCATCACTTCTCTTTCCAAAGCCTTTCTTGGCAAGTGCAGTTAAAACAGTTAGCCACCATGGGATGTAACAGCTGTCCCTAAACCCCCTCCCTCACGCTCGAGAAGCCCTTCCAGGTGAGACAGATGTTCACCTGCACCTCCTCTAATCTCATCTACTGCATGTGGTGTTCCAGGTATGGCCTCCTTTACATCGGCGTGGTGAAATGGAGACTCGGCGACCGTTTTGTCGAACACTCACCCTCGTTCTGCTAAGGCTTGCCGTATCTCCCCGTTGCAAGCCATTGTAACTCCCCCTCGCACACTGACCTTTCTGTCCTGGGCCTCCACCAGCGCCAGAGAGGTTACATTAAAACAGAAAGAACGCCGCTTCATAGTCCGCTTGGGAACCTTGCAACCTAATGGTATGAACATTAGCAAATGCCAGGTAACTAACGTGCAACTTCACGCTTTTCCCTCGCTCTATCTCTTCCTTCACGCGGACTCGCACTTGTTAATCCCCTCCACCTCCATCTTCAACCGATATTCCCTCCTCTCTCTTTATAATTCCAACCTGCTCAATCCTTATCTCGCAACTTTTATCTTTTAACCTCTGGTCTCAACCACCTAACTATTAAAACGGTATTCACCCACTCATCATTCAACTCGCTTTGTCCTGCTGTTCCAGCCTTCTCCAGCTTCCCACCACAATCAGTCTGAAGAAGGGTCTCGAAACGAACTTCACCCATCCATGTCCTTGGCAGGCTTAGCCAGTTCAGCGTGCCCTCTACAACTCTCACCAACTTCGACAGATGCACCATAGAAAGTATTTTATCAAGATGCATCACAGCTTGGTTTGGGAACAGCTCCATACAAGAACGCCAGAAATTGCTGCGAATTGTCCAGACCATCACACAAAGCAACCTCCCATATATTGACTCAATTTATAAACCACGCTTCCTCGGCAAGGCCAGCAGCATAATCAAGGACGAGTCGCACCATTACCACTCCTGCTTCTCCTCTGTCCCATCAGGTAAAATGCACAGAAGTGTGAAAATGCACACCTCCAGTTTCAGGGACAGTGTCTTCCCAGCTGTTATCAGGCAACGGAATCATCCCACCACAACCAGAAAGCAGTGCTGAACTACTATCTACCTCTGTTGATCCTCGGACTATCCTCGATCGGATTTTGCAGGCTTTACCTCGCACTGGACGTTATCCCCTTATCATGTATCTATACTCTGTAAATGGCTCGACTGTAATGAAGTATTTTGTTTCCACTGACTGGGCAGCACGCAACAGTCTTTTCACGGTACCTCGGTACACGTGACAATAAACTGCACTGAACTGACATACTCAACTAGATTTCTCCAGAGGTGTAGCCTGACTCGCATTGGATATTGATTGTGTGTGACAGTGTGAGTGTGCGAGTCCGTGCAAGAGTGTGCTAGCACGTGTATGCGAGTGTGAATGTGTGAGAATGTGCACATGAGTCGGTGTGTGTGCGTATGCGTTATTGTATGCGGCTGCAGGAATTTCAATGATTCAGTGATACCTTATTTTCACGTACCCAGGTAGAGTGAAATGCTTAGTTTTGCAGACAACCCGGTAACATCATGTAGAAGACCTCACCTAGGCGGTACAAAGGTGTCGCCACATTTTGACGCGGTCAAAGTTACAAACGTTGGCCGGATAGTTCTCTCTCCTGCCTGCCGCCGCACCGCGGGTCGCCCCTTCGTTCTCGGCGGCCTTCCTCGCTCTCCGACGGTCCACCTCGCACTCTGCGGTTCCTCGCGGCTCCCACCTCGCTCCCGAGGCGCGGTTCTCATCGCCATTCGCGGTGGGCGAGCCGGGCCGACCGGGCCGACTGAAGGGCTTGGCCCCGCTCACCGGGAACACTCCCGACCACGCTGCGCTGCGCTGCTCGACGCGAACATCCAAGGATAAACTCAATCCCAAAATGTGCGCGTGTGCATGCGGGTAGAGTATGTAAGAGTGCCTATATTTGTGTGTGTGTGTGTGTCTGTGCGAGTGCGTGAGTGTGCGTGCGAGTGTGTGAGCATTAGTAAGTGTGGATGCAAGTGCGATTGAATGTATCTGTGTCTCTGAGTGGGAGAGTGCATGTGGGTTTGTGAAGGACAGTGTTTGCGTCTGTGCGTGTGTGTGGCTGTTTGTGAGAATGTGAGAGAATATGTGGGATGTGAGTTTGCCAGAGTGTTTGAGCATGTAATTCTTTGATAGTGTGTGTGCGTGTGTGTGGGAGAGTATGTGTTGGTGTTGTCAGAGAATGTGTTCGTGTGTAAGCTTTTGCGAATGAGTGCGTGTCTCTTAGTGCTAGTGCGTGTGAATATCTGTTAGTGTGAGTGCATGTGTACGTGTGATTGTATGTGAGAATGTGTGAGAGTATATTTGATTGTTTGTGATTGCATTTGAGAGATTGTGTGTGTCTTCGTGCGCGGCTATGTGTGTGTGCGTGTTTGACTGTGTTTGAGGGTGTGAACATGTGTGTTTGTAATGATGTAATGGCATACTGTGGGTTTTAGTGACGACGTGACACGCTGTGGGGCATTACTGATGGAGTGACGCACTGTGCAGTGGAACTGATGCAGTGACACAATGCATGGTAGTAATGGTGGATTAACACACTGGGTTGGTACAGATGGGGTGACACACTTTGAAGTTGTATTGGTGAAGTCACACACTGCGCAGTAGTACTGATGTAGTGACACACTGTGGGGTAGTACTGATGTAGTGACACAATGTGGGGTAGTACTGATGGAGTGACACGATGCGCTGTAGTACTGATGGAGTGACCCCAGTTGATGCAGTACGGGTGGATTAACATACTGTGGTTTGGTACAGATGGAGTGACACAATTTGCAGTAGTGCTGATGAAGTGACACACTTTGCAGTTGTTCTGATGGAATGATACACCGTGGGGCTCTACTGACGTAGTGACACACTGCGGTAATAGTCATGGAGTGGCACAATGTGTAGTACTGTTGTTATGACAAACTGCGGAGTAGTACTGACGGAGTGACACACAGTGGAATGGCACTGATTTAGTGACAAATTGTGAGGTCATTGCATCAGTACTACCACGCAGTTTGTCACTCCGTCAGTACTACTTCAGTGTGCAACTACATCCCGTGGGGTAAAACTGATGGAGTGGCACGCTGTGGTGCAGTACTGATGGAGTGACACACGGTGCGTATTACTGATGGACTGACACACTGCGCGGTTGTACTGACGGAGTGAGATACTTCGGTGTAATGCTGATTGAATGACACACTGGGGTAGTGTGGACAGAATGGCGCACAGTGGGCTAGTACTGAAGTATTGACCCAATCTTTGGTGGTACTGTCGGGTTGCACATTGTGGAATGGTAAGGACTGACGGTGGGGCAGTACGGATGGAGAGTTACACTGAATGGTAATACTAATTGAATGAGTCCGTGTGGTTGTACAAAATGGAATGACAAGCTCAAGGCAGTACTGATGGAGTGCATCACTGTGGTGTAATACTGATGGAATAACATATTGTAGGGTAGTACTGATGGAGTGACACGCTCCAGTGTTATACTGATGGAGTGTAACACTTTGGAATAGTACTGGTGTAATGACGTACTGTGGAGGTGTATTGATGGAATGACACACTGCGGGGTAGCACGGATGTAATAGCACTTTCTGTTGGAGTGACGCAGTAATACTGATGGACTGACACGCTCTGCGGTAGTTCTGATCCGATGAAAAACTGGTGAAATAGTGAATGAATTACACACTATGGAGTCGCTGCGATGGGTTAGCACACTGTGGGGTATTGCGGATGGAATGACACATTTGAGATAGTCCTGATGTTGTGAAACACTTTGGGGAGTACTGATGGAAGAACATAGTGCGGGGAGCATTGATGGAGTGACACGTTCTAGGTTTGCACTGGAGTGACATGATGTTGGGCCGTGCTGATGGAGTGTAACACCATGGAGTTGTATTGATGCAGTGAGACACTGTGTGGTTTCACCGACGGAGTGACACACTGAGCGGTAGTACTATTGTGATGACAATCTGTGGTGTAGTACTAATGCAGTGACACACTGAGCGGCAATACTGATGGAGTGACACAATTTGTGGCAGCACTTATGGGGTGACACACTGGGATAGTCCTGATTGAATGATAAACATCGGGTAGTACTAATGGAGTGAGACATGGTGGAGAAATACTAATAGAGTGAAACTGTGGGGAATTACTGTTGGAGTGACAAAGTGAGGTAGGACTGATGGAGTGACACGCTGTGTGGAATACTGATGGAGTGACACTGCGAGGAAGTACTGATGGGTTGACACTGTGGGGTAGTACTGATGGAGTGACACGCTGCGTGGTATACTGATGGAGTGATAATCAATGGTTTGTACTGATGGAGTGACACACGGTGGCGTAGTACTGATGCGACGATAACCCCAGTGATATTCCTGATGGTGCGATGCTCTATGGGGAGGCACTGATGGAGTGGCACAGTGCAGGGTAGTACAGATGGAGTAACAAACTATATTTTATTACTGAGGTAGTGACACACTTTGAGGTAGTACTGATGGAATGGCGCACTATGTGGCAGTACTGACGCAATAGCATATTGTGGAATAGTACTGATTGTGTGACACCCTGCGGTGTAGTACTGTTGGATAGACATATACCAGAGTAATACTGGTGGATTGAAGCACTGTGGGGTAGTACTGATGGAAGGACTCATTATGTAGTACTGATGGAGTGACACACCGTTGGATAGTACTGATAGAGTGACACCCTGTGTGGTAGTACTAATGGAATAATACACAAGGAGGTACTGATGTTGAAAAATACTGTGGGTGTGTATTGATGGAATGGTATAGAGTGCGGTAGTACCAATGAAGTGACACGCTCTGGGGTTGTACTGATGGAGTGACATAGTGTGTTCTAGTAATGATCGTCTAACACACTGTAGGCTTGTATTGATGGAGTGATCACCAGTGGGGTAGTGTTGATGGAGTGACACAATGTGGGCAATACAGATGGAGCAATACACTTTGGGGTTGTACTAGTAAAGTGACAAACTGTGGGCAGGTACTGATGGAGTGGGACATTTTGGTGTATTACCGATAGAGTGACACAGTGTGCGATAGTACTGATGGAGGAACAAGCGATATGGTCGTACTGATGTCGTCCCACACTGTCGGATAGTATTAATGGTGTGAAACTAAATGGGGCAGTACTGATGTAATGACACATTATATTGTAGTTCTGATGGAGTGACACTTTGAGGGGGAGAACTGATCGAATGACGCACTGTGGGATAGTACTGATGGAATGACTATCCATTTGTTAGTACTGATGCAATGGCATGCTATTGGATAGCACCGAATATTTCAGGTCCAGCATCCCGCATTAAGAGAGAGAGAGAGATACAAATTAGTCCAGTTTGCAGAAAAAAAGCGAAATAATTTGTACAACAAAGGGAATATTTAGCTTAGTTTAGAGATACAACGCGGAAACATGCACTTCGGCCCACAGAGTCCGCACCGACCAACGATCCCCACACATTAACACACACTAAGGTCAATTTGCACTTATACAAAGCCAATTAACCTGCAAACTTGTATGTCTTTGGAATGTACAATACAATACAATGCAACATATATCTTTATTATCATTGTACAGGAGTACAACAAGATTGGAAATGATGCAATGAATTAATTTGCTAAATTTATACAACCTAGTGAAACAAAATTTGAAACAGTTTTAAAACAGTATAAAGTTCAAATAGGTCTGTGCCGGTTCACTGTGCGATGTGACCATCCGGCTCAGCAGGACAGGTTCATATCAGCTATGGCTCTGGGGATGACGCTGTTCCTGAGTCTGGAGGTGCGGGCGTAGAAGGCCTTGTATCGTCTGCCGATGGTAGAATTTCGAACAGACTATTGCAGGGGTGTGAGGAGTCTTTGTGAATGCTATCCGACAGTGTGCCACGACATCAGTGCTACCATATCGTTTGTTCCTCCGTCAGTACTACGTTGTGATGCAGTAATAATGGAATAACCGACGATGTGGTAGTACTGATGGAGTGACACGCTGTGCGATAATACTTAGGGATTAGCATCCTGTGGGGTAGTAGTGAAGGACTGGTATATTTTGGGGTAGTACTGATATAGTGACACATTCGATGGTATTATTGAAGGGGTGAAAAACTGTGGGTAGAACTGATGAATTTACATACTGAAGGTGGTACTGATAGAGTGAAACACGGTCAGGAAGAAATGATGGAATGACATACTGTGGGGTTGTACTGATGAGAGTGGCACGATCTTGGGTACGACTAATGGAGTAACATGTAGTACTGATGGAGTGACAGACTGTGAAGTAGTATTGATGGAGTAACCTAACGTAGGGTAGTGTTGAAGTAATGGCACATTCTGGGGTAGTTCTGATGGGGTGACATATTGTGCGGTAGTACTGTTGTCGTGACATAATGTGGGATGGAATTGATGGAGTGACACTCTGCGGTAGTACTGATGGAGTGATGCACTGTAGGGTAGTACTGGTGTAATGGTATACTGTTGGATAGTACTGATGGAGTGACGCACTGTGGGGTAGTACTGGTGTAACGGTATACTGTGGGATAGTACTGATGGAGTGACGCACTGTGGGGTAGTACTGGTGTAACGGTATACTGTGGGATAGTACTGATGGAGTGACATCGGCGAGACCAAGCGCAAGCTCGACGATCGTTTCGCTGAACAGTTCCTGATCTCCCGGTTGCTCAGCACTTTAACTCACCCCCGCTCCCCCATTCCCAAT
>NW_027603752.1:0-10146 GCF_053455715.1 Rhinoraja longicauda
TGGGGGGAAGAGAGGGGGCAAGAAAGGGGGGCAAGAGAGGGGAGGGAAAGAGAGGGGGGAGAGAGGGAGGGGAAGAGAGGGAGGGGAATAGAGGGAGGGAAAGAGATGGAAGGGAAGAGAGGGAGGGGAAGAGAGGGGAGGCGAAGAGAGGGGGTAGAGAGGGAGGGTAACAGAGGGAGAGAAGTGAGGGAGGGGAAGAGAGGGAGGGGAAGACAGGGAGGGGGAAGAGAGGGAGGGGAAGAGAGGGAGGGGAAGAGCGGATGGAGAAGAGAGGGAGCGGAAGAGAGGGGGAGGGAAGAGAGGGGGGTAGAGAGGGAGGGGAAGAGAGGGAGGGGAAGAGAGGGAGGGGAAGAGAGGGAGGAGAAGAGAGGGAGGGAAAGAGAGGGAGGGGAAGAGAGGGAGGGAAGAGAGGGGAGGAGAAAAGAGGGAGGGGAAGAGAGGGAGGAGAAGAGAGGGGGGGAGAGGGAGGGGAAGAGAGGAAAGGGAAGAGAGGGAGGGGAGAGAATGGGGGAAGAGAGGGGGGAAGAGAGGGGGCAAGAAAGGGGGGGCAAGAGAGGGGGAAGAGTGGGAGGGGAAGAAAGGAGGGGAATAGAGGAAGGGGAATAGAGGGAGGGAAAGAGAGGGAGGGGAAGAGAGGGAGGGGAAGAGAGGGAGGAAAGAGAGGGTAAGTGAGGGGAGGGAAGAGAGGGAGGGGAGAGAGGGGAAGTGAGGGAGGGGAAGAGAGGGAGGGGAAGAGAGGGGGGAAGAGAGGGAGGGAAAGAGAGGGGAAGTGAGGGAGGGGAAGAGAGGGAGGGAAGAGAGGGGAAGTGAGGGAGGGGAAGAGCGGGAGGGGAAAGAAGGGGGGAAGAGAGGGAGGGGAAGAGAGGGAGGGGAAGAGAGGAAGGGGAAGAGAGGAAGCGGAAGAGAGGGGAGGAAGAGAGGGGGTAGAGAGGGAGGGGACGAGAGGGAGGGGACGAGAGGGAGGGGGAGAGAGGGAGGGGAAGAGATGGAGGGGAAGAGAGGGAGGGGAGAGGGAGGCGGAGAGGGTGTGGAATAGAGGGAGGGGGATAGGCGAGAAAGAAATGGTGAGGGGGGAAGGATGAGGAGGAGGAGAGGAAGTGGAGTGGGGAAGAAGAAGAGGGAGCGGAAGAGGAAAAGGGAGGGAAGTGGAAGAGGGAGGGAGAGGGAGGGGGTGGAAGATGGAGGGGGAGGAATAGGGAAGGGGCGAGGAAGAGGGAGAGGGGGAGGAGATGGAGGGGGAGAGGAAGAGGGAGGAAGAGGAGGGGGGGAGGAAGAGGGAGGGGAGAGGAAGAGGGAGGAGGGGGAAGAGGGAGGGGGAGAGGGAGAGGAGGGGAGAGGGAGGGGGTGAGGGAGGGGATGGCGAGAGAGGGAGGGGATAGCGAGAGAGGGTAGGGGAGTGGGGAGCGGAAGAGAGGAAGGGGGGAGGGGTACAGTCAGTGGCAGCGCCAGTGACGAGGGGGTGGAGGGAGGGGTGGAGGGGGTCGGAGAGGGGATGAGAGAAGGGGAGGGTGCAAAAGGGGGAGGGAAAGGCGGGCGGAGCTGAGGGATGTGGTAGAGGAAAGTGCGGGGAGAGGAAGGCGGGTAGAGAGGACGGGGAGAAAAGCAAGGGGAGGAGAGGGATGAGGAGAGGATATTGATGAATAGGAGAGGGAGGGGGAGGGGAGACAGGGGTAGGAGGTAGGGGGATGAGGAGGGTCAGGTGGAGACTGTGGGGGAGGGGGGAAAGCCAGGAGGGTGGGAAAGCTTGAAGGGGAGGGTGAGGGGGAAGGGGCAGAGGGAACAAGGGGGGTGAGAGGGGGAGCAAAGGAGTGGCAAAAATGGGCGTGTGGGAGCTTGGAGGAGAAGATGCAGGGGGGAGGGTAGGACGTGAGGTAAAAGAGGAGATGAAGGGGAGGGTGAAGAGGAATGGAGGGGGGGAAGATGGAGGGGGAAATGGAGGGGGCAATGGAAGGATAAGAGGGGTAGGGGAGAGGAAGGGGGATGGGGAGAGGAAGGGGATGGGGACGGGACGGGGAGAGGAAGGGGGATGGGGAGAGGAAGGGGGATGGGGAGAGGAAGGGGATGGGAAGAGGAAGGGGATGGGAGAGGAAGGGGGATGGGGAGAGGAAGGGATGGGAAGAGGAAGGGGATGGGGAGAGGAAGAGGATGGGGAAGAGGAAGGGGATGGGGAGAGGAAGGGGGATGGGGAGAGGAAGGGGATGGGAGAGGAAGGGGATGGGGAGAGGAAGGGGATGGGGAGAGGAGGGGGATGGGGAGAGGAAGGGATGGGGAGAGGGGGATAGGGAGAGGAGGGGATGGGGGAGGAGGGGGATAGGGAGAGGAAGGGGATGGGGAGAGGAAGGGGGATGGGGAGAGGGGGATAGGGAGAGTGGAATGGGGGAGAGGAAGGGGAGGGGAGCGGAAATGGAAGGGGAGCGGAAATGGAAGGGGGAAATGGGAGGGGATAGAGGAGGTAGGAGAGGAAGGAGTAGAGGGAGAGGAACGGGAAAATGGATAACGTGAGTTAGAGGAAAGGGGAGAGGGAGGGGTATGTGAAGGGAGAGAGGAAGGCGGAGAGGGATAGTCAGTGGGAGGGGAGAGAGGGAGGGGGGAATGGAAGGGGGAGATAGGGAGGGAAAGAGGGAGAGGGAGGGAAGAGAGGGAGGGGAAGAGAGTGAGGGGAAGAGAGGGAGGGGAAGAGAGGGAGGTGAAGTGAGGGAGGGGGAAGAGAGGGAGGGAAGAGAGGGAGGAGAAGAGAAGGGGAGGAGAGGGGGAGAGAGGGGAGAGAGGGAGGGGAAGAGAGGGGGAAGAGAGGGGGAAGTGAGGAGGGGAAGAGAGGGAGGGGAAGAGAGGGAGGGGAAGAGAGTGAGGGGGAGAGGGGGAGGGAAGAGAGGGAGGGGATTGAGGAGAGAGAAAGGGTGAGGGGGAAAGGATGAGGAGGAGGAGAGGAAGAGGGAGAGGAAGATGCAGAGGGAGGGGAGAGGGAGGGGGAGAGGGAGGGGGGGTGGGGAGAGGGGGATGAGAGAGGTGCAAAAGGAGAGGGAAAGGCGGGCGGAGGTGAGGGGATGTGGGTAGAGGAAGTGTGGGAGAGGAAGCTGGGAGAGAAGGACGGGAGGAAAGCAATGGAGGAGAGGAGGAGGAGGAGGATATTGTTGAAGAGTAGAGGGAGGGGAGGGAGACAGGGGTAGGAGGTAGGGGGTTGAGGAGGGTCGGGTGGAGACTGTGGGGAGGGGTAAGGGCAGGAGGTTTGGAAATCTTGAAGGGGTGGGTGAGGGGGATGGGGGCAGAGGGAACAAGGGGGGTGAGAGGGGAGCAAACAGCAGTAAAAATGGGCGTGTCTGGAGCTGGAGGACAAGAGGCAGGGGGAGGGTAGGACGTGAGGTAAAAGAGGGAGATGAAGGGGAGGGTGAAGAGGAATGGGAGGGAGGAAGATGGAGGGGGAAATGGAGGGGCAATGGAGCGGGAAATGGGGGAGTGGTAGGGGAGATGAAGGGGGATGGGGAGAGGAAGGGGGATGAGGAAAGGAAGGTGTATGGGGAGGAAGGGGGATGGGAGAGGAAGGGGATGAGGAGAGGAAGGGGTATGGGAGAGGAAGGGGGATGGGGAGAGGAAGGGTATGGGGAGGAAGGGATGGGGAAGAGGAAGGGGGATGGAGAAGAAGAGGGGGGAGAGGAAGGGGGATGGGGGGAGGAAGGGGTATGGGAGAGGAAGGGGTATGGGGGGAGAAGGGTTATAGGGGCGGAAGGGGGATGGGGCAGGAAGGGGGATTGGGAGGAAGGGGATGGGGAAGTGGAAGGGGGATGGGAGAGGAAGGGGGATGGGGAGAGGAAGGGGTATGGGGGGAGGAAGAGGTATAGGGGGCAGGAAGGGGGATGGGGCAGAAGGGGGATTGGGGAGGAAGGGGATGGGGAAAAGGAAGGGGGATGGGAGAGGTAAGAGGGGGGAGAGGAAGGGGAGGGAGAGGAAGCGGGTGAGGAGAGGAAGGGGGATGGGGGAGAGGAAGGGGATGGGGAGAGGAGAGGAAGGGGGGATGGGAGAGGGTGGATGGGGAGTGGGGGATTGGGAGAGGGGGGATGGGGAGGGGGGGGGATTGGGAGAGGGGGTTAGGGAGAGGGAGATGGGGAGAGGAAGGGGAGGGGAGGAAATGGAAGGGGGGAGCGGAAAGGAAGGGGAAAGGGGAGGGGGAGAAGGGAGGAGGGGATAGAGGAGGTGGGAGAGGAGGTGGTAGAGGGAGAGGAAGGGGAAAGTGGGGAATGGGAGGGAGTGGGAAGGGGGGGAAGGGAATGGGAGGAAAAGGGGAGGGGGAGAGGAAGGGGGGGGAGAGGAAGGGGAGGGCGGAGAGGAAGCGGGAGGAAATTTTGGGGAGAGGAAACGGGAGTTGGAAGAGGAAAGCGGGTGTGGGGAGAGGAAAGGGGAGGGGAAAGGAATGGGAGCGAGGGGGTTATGAAGGGGAGGGGAGAGAGATGGAGGGGGATAGTCAATGGGAGTGCCAGAGGGAGTGGCGAGTGAGGGGATGGAGGGACAGAGGGATGGGGCAGAGGGAGGGGTAAAGTGAGGGTAGAGGGAAGAGGGGAGAGGGAAGGGTAGGTGAAGGGAAAGAGGAAGGCGGATAGGCTTAGTCAGTGGAAGCGCCAGGGGTATAGCGGGGGCGGGGCAGAGGAATGGGCAAATGGAGAGGGAGGGGGTGGGGCAGGGTGTGGGGAGGGGCAGGTAGTGGCGGGAGGGGTAGGGTGGTGGGAGGGGGCAGGAGGTTGGGGGAGGGGCAGGGTTTGGGTGGGAGGGTGTGGAGTGGTAGGGTGTGGGGGAGGGGAGGGGGCATGGTTGTGGGGGAGTGGGAGGGGGAGGGTGTGGGTGGGGAGGGGAAGGGCTGCAGGAGATGGGGCGGAGTGAGGGGGAGGGGCGTAGGGAGGGAGAGGGGAGAGGCGAATGAAGGGGGAGAAGGCGGCGGCGCAACGGTGCAGGGGAGGGCGGGGCGTAGGTGCGGGGCGAAGGGAGTGGGAGGGGGAGGAGGTTGGGGGAGGGGAGGTGAGGGGCGCAGGGGGACGGACGGGAGGGGCGTAAGGATGGTGTATGGGAGGGACGTAGGGAGGGGAGGGGCGTCGGGAGTGAGAGGGGAGGGGCGTAGGGTGTGGGAGGGGCGTAGGGAGGGGGAGGGGCGTGGGGAGTGGGAGGGGAGGGCGAAGGGAGTGGGTGGGGAGGGGCGTAGGGAGATGGAGGGGAGGGGCGTAGGGAGGGGGAAGGGTGAGGATCGTATGGAGGGAATAGGGAGAGGGAGGAAGTGGGGGAGGAGGTATGGTGCAGGGGGAGGAAAGTAGGGAAGGGAGAGGAGGAGCGGAGGGGTGGTGTAGGGGAGGGGCGGAGGGGAGAGGCGAGAGAGGTGGAGGGGAGTGCGAGGGATGAGGTAGGGTAGGGGAGGAGGGGTGGTGCAAAGGAGGGTCGTAGATGGGAGCGACGTTGTGTGGGAGGGGCGGGAGGGATGGTGACAGGGGAGGGGTGTGGGAGGGGCGGAGATGTGGTGCATGGGAAAGGCGGAGGGAGGGGGCAGAGGGAGTGATGCGGGAATGGGAGGGGGTGTGGGGGGGATGGGTATGGGAATGGTAGGGTGTGTAGGAGAGGGAGGGTTCTAGGAATGGGAGGGGTTGTAGGGGGAGGGGTGTGGGAATGGGAGGGGGTTTAGTAGAGGGGAGGGTTGTGGGAATGTGAGGGGATGTGGGAATTGTAGGGGGTGTGGGAGTGGGAGGGAGTTTGGCGGAAGGGGGTGTGGGAATGGGAGGGGATGTGGGAGTGGGAGGGGTGTGGGAGTGGGAGGGGGTGGGTGAGCGGGGGAGTGTTTGTGGTGGGGAGACAGGGAGCAAGGTGGGGGGGAGGGGTTGAGCGGTGGGACTGGGGCAGGGGAGAGGTAGTGGGGGAGCCGGGGGGATAGAGAGCGGAGCGAGGAAGTGGGAGGGAGGTGGAGAAGCAGAGGGGGGCAAATTTGCTAATCTGCAGTCCCTGCATCTAACCCCCAACTACCCGCCTTCGTTCCCTTTCAAATCCTTACCGCAAACAAACTCATTCCTGCTTCAGTAGTCCGACCAACAGTTGAGATCCCGAGCACTGTTCCGGGGAGAGTGACGGGGGATTCCGGTTTCTCCTGCAGTCCGAGACAGACCCTCAACGCACCAAGGATTCATCAGACGAGGCAACGGAACCATCGCCCGATCGCCAGTGAAACCGGTGAATTTGAAGCTTCAAGACTTCGGGGAAATCGCAGTGAGCTCCGTCCAAGGGAGAACGTGCGAGGGAGCGGATCAACATTGTCGCCTTGTAACCGCAGACCCGGCGCCCAGACTCTGCCACAGAAGGGAGAACAAAGGGACTCAGTCCTCGGGAGACGAACAGCGATACAACGGACACAAGTTTATCCAGTGGGGCATGTCCACAAACGCTCACTGCCCACACACTGGTCAATGAAGTGGCGGATAAATTGTCACCGGCTCCGGACTGTGAATCAGTCTGCCCGCAGTTTCAATGGCAATCGCTGCTTTGGGGCGGGACTTGCAGCAGCAGGTAAACAACACCGAAGCCTGATTTCCACACAAAGGAAACCTGCCCCGACCCTCCCACTAACCTGCCGCCGCTCCCCGTCTCTATTGGGAAACCGCCGCCTCAGCCAGAGAGTTGTGGGCGGGCGCGGAATACACCTGGGCTCACAACACACAACTAGTTATACAGCGAGCTGCAGAACAAAGGGAACAGGGAACAGCACAGCATATAAACAGAAGCTGGGAACAAAGAACTACAGACGCTGGTTAATACACACAAGGGCACTGTGCCACAGAATGCGACACGTATAATCCCCAAACCGAAAAGCATGGGTGAACCGTGAGCTCCACTCCCAGGGGAAGCCCGAGTTTACTTTCCTTTAAACTAAACGATACAGCCGGGAAACAGGCCCTTCGGCCCACCGTGTCCGCTCTGACCAACGATACTGGAGTAAACAGGACACACACTCCGTTGAAATCGCCGATACTGAATTGCAATCCGCAAAGAAGCGGAGCGGCCGCCATGTTAGTAAGGAAAACCAGCCGTTCGCTGCGCCTCTCGCAGTGTAATCAGTTTTGTGGAAGAACAGTATCTGTGATGAAACCATTAAAATGCAGAATATATCTCATCTATCAACTCTCATTTTGTTATTTTTATCTTTAAATGTTCCCCCCCCCCCCCGCTTATTTCCTCTGAATTTATTATTTCTTACAGTTTCTGCCCATTTCCCTCCCATCCATCCTCCCCAGCCCCCCTTTTGTGTAGTTTCCCTTGTATTGCTCAAACACACACACTGCATAAATTTAACTTGTTATTTATATATATATATATATATATGTGTGTGTCTGTGTGTGTGTGTGCGCGTGTGCGTGTGCGTTTGCGTGTGCGTGTGCGTGTGTGTCTGTGGTGTTTGTGGCATCATAGAAGTAAATGGATCTCAAAGTTCCTTCTCATGGATCAGAAGAAACGATTTATTTCTCTCTTCGTTTTATTTTTCACGTGCTGTACATAAACCGTAAACCGATTCGAGTATGAAGCCTTTTTCTTTCAATCTCTCTCTCTCTCTCTCTCTCTCTCTCTCTCTCTCTCTCTCTCTCTCTCTCTCTCTCTCTCTCTCTCTCTCTCTCTCTCTCTCTCTCTCTCTCTCTCTCTCTCTCTCTCTCTCTCTCTCTCTCTCTCTCTCTCTCTCTCTCTCTCTCTCTCTCTCTCTCTCTCTCTCTCTCTCTCTCTCTCTCTCTCTCTCTGTATATATATATATAATCGCCATGGGCACACTTCTCAGCAGATGGTTCTCCTTATGATGATCACTGTTCTCTCACATACATTTCATTAGGGTCTACCCATACACATTCGCAATCAGTGACATCAAACCTATTTCCAAAAATCCTAATATTGTGAATAAAATAACTATGAACAAGATATATTTTCATTCTTTTCATTCTATATTAGTGTATGCATACATACATACATACACTGATACAGAGGCGCTAGCTTTAGACATGAATATGTACATTACTACCATAGTTTAGTTTTGAATTTAACATATAATTGAGGGAATCGGTGCAAAATATTGCTAACCCTCACTTTTTTGAAAAATTAGTTACATGCATTAACACAATCCTTACCCACTACCCTACAACCTGTTAACATTTCATATTTAAATTCAACCGATAAGTTGGTCAAATAACACAGGCACCTTCGTGGGTTTTTTTGTGATTTATGGAGTTTTCAAAAGTGAATATCTCATAACGACACGTTTGTGGGTAAGACGTATATTGCACCAACCGCCTTCAATTTTATATCATTCAAAAATGAACTTTATAAACAAGGATAACACTTTTTATTTCTGCCATTCATGGTAAGATTTACATCATTTTGTGTGCGAGATATCCATTGTTTCGCATATCAGCTACCCAATGAAATGACCAGGTCATGATTTATACCAGCACTTCACCCCCCCTGTCTGAAAAAGGGTCCCAACCTGAAACGTCACCCATCCTTTTTCTCCAGAGATGCTGCCTGACCCGGTGATTTACTCCAACACTGTGTCTATTTGAATTGGATTCATACTTCTGTACCGCGTCAGGCAGCATTGATCTTTTTAGTGGCTGTCAAGTGTTTTTAACTGATCAATTCACCAAATGAAATTTTCTTGCCTCTAAGTATTATACTGTGGACACAGTACAGTTCTGTTCTTTGAAAATGACTAATCTCTGCTTCCATGTCTTTTTAAAAATAAAACCAGAAGCGACACAGCTCGTGGATGTGAAATTAAAATTAACAGATAAAGCAAAGAACAGTTTTAAATATGATCAATTGGCCAGATACAGACAGAGTGGATCTCTAGTGCAAATATTCAATCAGCATCATCCAAAGTTTAAAGATCACGAAGCAGCAACTCTAAAGAAATAGTCATAAATGTCATCAACATCCAATAAGTTGAACAAAAATAATTGTTTGCAAACATTTTATATAGTAAGAAATCGCAGAGAGTTATGAACACTGCCCAGTCCAACACATAGAATCTGCCTGCTAAAATGGCGCTGAAATTTACCCATGCCCTACTACGGTTTTCAGAGTCCAGTGGTCTAGCTTGGCACTCTAGTACCTTTGGTATCTGTGTTCCATCATGGTCTGGTTAGGCTAAGCCACCAAGGACGACATCCGGAGGTTGCAACGGATCATTCGCACAGCTGAGAAGGTTGTTGGCGGAAACTTCTCCCCATTGACGCTGCAAGCGCCAGGAAGCGAGCGGGAAGATCACCTCTGACCCCTCTCACCCTGGCCACAAACTCTTTGAAGCACTTCCCTCTGGAAGGCGACTCCGGACTGTCAAATCAGCCACAGCCAGACATAAAAATAGCATTTTTCCACTAGTGGTAGTTCTACTCAATAACCAAAGTCTGTAGAATCTTTTTTGGTCTGGTTTATTTTCACCCACATGTTCATACCGTAATGGTGTATACTTATTGGTTTGATATGTTTATGCTTCATTCTTAATAGTTAACTGTATGTTTGTATTGTTATTTGTGAGCAGGGCACCAAGGCACAGTCCTTGTATATGCATACTTGGCCAATAAACATTCATTCATTCATTCATTCATTCCTTCATTCATTCATTCATTCATTCATTCATTCATTCATTCATTCATTCATTTCGGCGCTGACCGACGATCCCCGTACACTAACACTATCCTGCACGCACGCGGGGCAATTTACAATTATATCAAGCCAATGAATCTACAAACTTGTACGTCTTTGGAGTGTGCGAGGAAACCGGAGCTGCCTGAGAAAACGCACGCAAATGACGGAGAGAACGTGCAAACTCCGTATGGACAGCACCCGTGGTCAGGATCAAAGGCGGGACTCTACAGGGCCGGTTTAAACTAGTCCGGGGCCCGTAGCAAATGGTACTTTTGCTACAAAGTTAATCCGGCCCTTTATCTAGGGGTTGCCAACTTCCTCACACCCAAATACGGGACAAGGTGACGTTGCAGCCCCGCGCCCCAGTGGCGGCCGCCGGGGCCGGGTGGAGGGTTAACGCAACCTCCGCTAGGCGGCGCCCGGACCTCCACTGTCCGGAGGTAGATACAAAATGCTGGGGTAAGTCAGCGGCTCAGGCAGCATCTCGGGAGAGAAGGA
>NW_027603753.1:0-10126 GCF_053455715.1 Rhinoraja longicauda
GAGAGAGGGGGGTGGGAGAGGGGGGAGAGACAGGGGGGAGAGAGGGGGAGGGGGGGGAGGGGGGAGAGTTGGGGGGATAGAGAGGGGGGAGAGAGAGGGGGGAAGAGAGATGGGGGGAGAGAGAGGGGGGAAGAGAGATGGGGGGAGAGAGAGGGGGGAGAGAGAGGGGGAGAGAGAGGGTGGGGAGAGAGAGGGGGGAGAGAGAGGGGGGAGGGAGAGGGGGGAGAGAGAGGGGAGAGAGAGGGTGGGGAGAGACGGGGGGGAGAGAGAGAGAGAGGGGAGAGAGAGAGAGACGGAAGAGAGAGGGGGGGAGAGTGAGAGGGGGAGAGAGAAGGAAGAGAGGGGGAGAGTGAGTGAGACAGTGATGGAGGGAGGGGGAGAGACGGGGAGAAAGGGGGAGGGAGAGAGAGAGAGAGAGAGAGAGAGAGAGAGAGAGGGAAAGAGGGAGGGGGAGAGAACGAGAGAGAGGGAGAGAGATAAGAAAGAGAGGGAGAGAGGGAGAGGGTGGGTGAGAGAGAGAGGGAGAGAGAGAGAGAGAGAGAGAGAGAGGGAGCGAGAGAGAGGGAGGAGGGATAGAGGGAGAGAGAGAGCGGGGTAGAGAGCGAGAGAGAGGGAGAGGAAAGGGAGGGGGGAGAGGGGAAGGGAGGGAGAGAGAGAGAGAGAGAGAGAGAGAGAGAGAGAGAGAGAGAGAGGAGAGAGAGAGAGAGAGAGAGAGAGAGAGAGAGAGCGAGAGAGAGGGAGGGAGGGATAGAGGGAGAGCGGGGTAGAGAGCGAGAGAGGGGGAGAGGGAAAGGGTGGAGAGAGAGAGAGAGAGAGAGAGAGAGATGAGAGAGAGAGAGAGTGAGAGAGAGAGAGGGGGGGAGAGGGGGAGAGAGAGAGACGGAAGAGAGAGGAGAGGGAGAGAGAGGGGGGGCGGAGGCCCACCACCCTACCCCTGACCGGTCCCCAGTGCGGAGGGCGGGAGGGTGAGAATGAGGAGGGTAGAAACTGAAATAAACACTTCAATGATCAGGGACTGTCATTTAAAAATGATCAATATATATGACAGGCAATGGTGTTATTTTTTTCTGCTTAATCTGCGTCTTTGATTGGGTGAATGTGAGGGCCTGGGGGTCCTGGAGCGGGGCCGGCGATGGGATCATCCGCCCGGGACTGACAGCTGGAAGATGCGACGGTGAATGTGAGGAGCCGGAGCCCGGAGCGGAGAGACTGCGGCCGGCCCTCTGGGATGCGCTCAGGGCGCGGGTTTATTAATGAGCCGCAGCGCTGAGGTGAGCGGATATTTCACCGCCGCTCTTCACCTGCTCCCCTGAACTTGGACTGGGTCGCCGCGTAAATAAATGTGTTGGTGCAGCAGCTGAGATTCCTCAGGAAATACCCGACGTTGCTAAAGATCCATTGGGAATCATTCATATCATTCCCAATCCCTGTGATCTGTATAATAGACGAAGTTTACAACGTTGGTCCAGCCACAGGAGGATGAAGCTGCCGGAGATGGTGAAGAGTAAAACCACAGACCTCCTCCTGCTCTCATCTCCGGGTCACTGCGCTTCTCCCCCCTTGCTCTCACCCCTCAGCCCCTGACGGACCCGACTTGGCCCACTAAAATGTGCCGGACTGTCAGAGCGTTGAGCAGCAGGATCACAGCGAAAGGGAGGAGCGGAGTTAAAACTCGTGTCGATCCAGTCAAAATTGCCACCCACCCGGGGTCAGTGTAATAACTGTCCACCATGACACAGCCCCACGGGACATTGTCGATGGTTGCCCAGGGGTTCCCGTGTGAAGTAGCGGGGACGTTTTTCAGACACAGCAGAACGCCGGCTGTTGCGAGAACCGCAGCCGCAGTTTTCCGGAGCAATATTTTGTTTTCAGCTTCTGGCAACAAATGGCGACAAAGCGATCAAAGGTGAAAGTGACGGTGAACCAGACAGAACAGTCTGTAGCTGCAGTCCTCAGTACAAGGTTAACACGGCACACAGGGTAGATGGACAGGAAACTCCAATGAAAGTAATGGTATCGGATGCAAGTGAAAATGACTTCGGTGATCAGGGTGAGTAGATCGGCCGCTGCCATGGCCACCAGGTAGCGAGTGGTTGCAGGTGGAGAGGCCGCACTTTCCCCGGGACAGGATCACAATCGCCCACTAAATTCACTGCGGAAAGAGGAAGGGGAGCGGACACTGCGCATTACTGAACATGGTCTCCGGGGCTGAACACCGGCTCCACTTTCAGCTGGAGATCAGGAGTGTTGGAGTCGGTGCGCGGCTGCAGGTTTAATAATGTCAGACCCGGCTCCGACTGTGCCCGACCTGCCTGCTTCAGGGGAGAGGAGATAAGGCGACGGGCGGGGTAAAGGGCGGGGAGGGAACGAGCAGCCGCCCGCTACAATAGGCGGAATGGTCCTGTCTACAGTTAACGCTGTTCACAGTCTCTGATGGGGCCGGTTTCACAGACTTAACCGTGACCGGCCGCGTTTAACCGGGGCTCTGGGAACTCGGCATCTGATGGGGACGAGGAGGGTTCCAGAGGGAAGGCAGGGACAACTTAGGGTCCGGCAGCAGAGTGGCTCCGTTAATGGATTCATTCCTCAGTTCGGTAACAACACACGACGGTAGATCCGCGGCCACCGGTTCAGGAGATCGATCCAATTATTGAGCAACAGGCGGTGGCATCCGACTGTGACAGACTCCACAGTGAGACGTGTCCACAGGAGCGGGTGTTCACTCTGATCAATAACTCAGACACAGTGAACTTCACAATGTAAACCCCTCCCAGTCACACCGTCCCGGAGAGCTGCCTGTCCCGAGCACTGGGACAACTCTGGGCAAGGTCCCACTGAAGGCAAGAACAACATTCTAGTGGGTCCCGGCAGTGGGAGAAAAAGAGGGTTAGTTTCGGCTGTCTGAAAATAAGAAAAATCACAGCGTTAATTCAAAAATATTTCACTGACAGGATTGATATACTTCACATATACTTGAACAACGATTATCAGTTGGGAATCTTGTAACAGAATCAGATTCAGGGCAACACCGGTGCACAGACGGAGTTATAAATTTTGAATTGTTCTGCTCACTTACCAGGGACTCCAACGGCAGCAATGATCACGTACAAGATTTTCTCCACGTCGAAATATTCCCAAAGCTTTTCCCCCATTTTCTCTGCCCAGCGACGTGTCCAAGTGAGCTACCGGTAATCTCTCGGAATGAAATGCTGGGGCAGAACATTCCCGGAGATTTTATACCACTTTCCGTCTCCACCGGGACAGTCAAGTTTCAATAGTGTTTAAAAATAGAGATTTTGAAATGATTCGCAAATAGATGACATCAGCCAAGTGAAATCCCTGCTGAGACAGGTCGTGATTTATTCAGGGAATTGATTGAGAAACTCCAAAGACTGGGAATGGTGGCGATACTGAGGGATGGAAATTGGGAGCGGCATTGCTCCAGCAAAGGGGATATTGTTTCAAACTCCATCAGGTCCAACTCTCCGCCTCATGTTGTTTGTCTGATTTCCTTCAATCCGCTTCACTCACTAAGGCAATCCCAAATTCCAGGGACCCTCTCAGGGCTTCTGGTGCCCAGTTTGATGGTGGAGTGGGCGAACATGTTTCTCAGGTTGAGGAGTTAGGTCAACAGATCACCTCGCACTAAAGTGGCCCCTCCACTCTGGTTCACCGCTCAATATGATCGCGGCTTAACTGACTGCAACCTCAACCCCACACTCCCGGCGAGGCCGGTAACCATTCAGACCTTGCTTGCCTGCAGTGGGTCTGATTTTGCGCCGGGACGATAACATTCTCTACCATCGTCACCTCTGAGGAGGAACGACCCAAAGACTCACCACACTCAGAGAACAGAAACATTGTGGCTTCAGAATTGTTCGAAACCCAAATAATACAGCGAATGATGTGGCACATCTCCCTCCTCCCTTTCTCTCTCCCTCCATCCTTACTGCTCTCCTCTCTTTGAACTGTGACTCTCTCTCCTACCCTCCCTGTTCTCTCTCTCTGCGCCTCTGTCTCTGTCAACCTTTCACCCCTTACCCCTCCCTCCCCTCTCACTCTCACTGCATCTCTCCCTCAGTTTCTCTCTATCTATCTCACCCTTCACTCTCTCCCTTTTGCCAACCCACTCGCTCTGAACACCCCTCCCTCTTCATCTTCCCAATCTCCCTTTGATAATTCACTGCCCCTCCATCTCTTCCCCTTTCGTCTTCTCAGCTATCTCTCCCTATCTGTCTCTCTCTCTCTTTTCCCCAACTCTCCTCCTGCTCGCCCCCACTTCTCTCTCCAACGCCATTCTTGGGAAGTGCGGTTAGAACGGTTAGTCGCCATGGGATGTAACAGCTGTCCCTGTGCCTCTTCCCTGGGGACTGGAGAGAGTGTTTCCTACACCAATCTCTGTGACCCCCTCCCCTCCGGTCCCTACACCCCCTCTCAATGACCCCATCCCTCCTGCCCCTACACCCCCTCTCTATGACCCCCTCCCTCCTGCCCTTACACCCCACACTCTCCTCGTCTCTGTGACACCCTCTCCTCCCGCCCCTACACCCCCTCCTGTCTCTGTGAACCCCTCCCCTCCGGCCCCTAAACTCCCTCTCCCTGTCTCTGTGACTCCCCTCTCGTCCTCTTCAAAGCCCCCACATCCTTCCTGTAGTGTGGGACGAACAGAACTGCGTGCAATACTCTAAATGCAGCCTGACCAAAGTGCTGGAGAGATGCATCTTGACGTCCTGGCTCTTGAACTCGATTCCGCGGCAGATGAAGGCAAGCGGACCACACGCCTTCTTCACCGCTCTGTCTACTTGTGTTGCCACTTTACGGGGAGTTCCGGAGTTTATCAGGAACAGTTTCTTTCTCTCCACAATCAGACTACTGCACGGAGTTAGTATTTAGAGTCACAGAGTGATGCAGCGTGGAAACAGGCCCTACCTTCGCCCCAACTTGCCCACACCGACCAACATGCCCTATCTACACTATTCCCACGTGCCCGCGTTTGGCCCATATCCCTCCAAACCTGTCATATCCATGTACCTGTCCAAGTGTCTCTTAAACTGTGTGATAGTCCCTGCCTCAACTTCCTTCTCCGGCAGCTCGTTCCATACACCAACCACCCGCTGTGTGGAAAAGTTGCCCCTCGGGTTCCTTCTAAATCTTTCCCCCCTCACCTTAAACCTATGTCCTCTGGTTCTCATTTCCCCTACTCTGGGCAAGGGACTCTGTGCATCTACCCGATATATTCCTCTTATTTAATAGCATTTATTTCAAGAGGGCTTGCATATAGTCAAGTCATGTCAAGTCAATTTTATTTGTATAGCACATTTAAAAACAACCCACGTTGACCAAAGTGCTGTACATCTGTTAAGGTACTAAGGAAAAAATGAAACATACAGTAGCACACAAACATATCAGCACATACAAAACAGTTCACAGCGCCTCCTCAATGGGCCTCAAACGCTAGGGAGTAGAAATAGGGTTTGAGCCTGGACTTAAAGGAGTCGATGGAGGGGGCAGTTCTGATGGGGAGAGGGATGCTGTTCCACAGTCTAGGAGCTGCAACCGCAAAAGCGTGTTAAACCCTGAGCTTAAGCCTAGACCGCGGGATAGTGAGTAGCCCCAAGTCGGCCGACCTGAGGGACCTGGAGTTAGAGAGGTGGGTTAGAAGATTTTTGATGTAGTGGGTGGGAATGTCCATTTAGGGCTTTATATGTGAATAGGAGGAGCTTGAAGTTGATCCTGTACCGTACAGGGATCCAGTGGAGAGAGGCCAGAATCGGCGTGATGTGGTCCCTTTTACGGGTACTCGTCACGAGTCTCGCTGCGGCGTTTTGGACCAGTTGCAGGCGGGACAGGGAAGATTGGCTGATCCCAGTGTATAGGGAGTTGCAGTAGTCTAGGCGGGAGGAAATGAGAGCGTGAATGGTTTTTTCAGTGCCGTCGAATTGGAGGAAAGGTTTGATTTTAGCTATGGTACGAAGTTGGAAGAAGCTGGCTTTTACCACAGCGTTGACTTGCTTGTCAAATTTTAATGCAGAGTCAAATAACACGCCGAGGTTTTTGACATGCGGTTTGACTAGGCAGGATAGGCTTCCAAGACTGCCTGTTATCGATTTGATGGAGTCGGGGGGCCTAATAGGATGACCTCAGGCTTGCTCTCGTTTAATTAGAGGAAGTTCTGTGCCATCCAACATTTTATGTCCTCAAGGCAGTGTAAGAGCCTGTTTAAATTTGACTGGTTGTAGGGCTTCAGGGGGAGGTAAAGCTGAGTGTCATCGGCATAGCAGTGGAAAGAAATGCCGTGCCTTTGAATGATTTGGCCAAGGGGGAGCATGTATAGAGAGAAGAGAATGGGGCCTAGGATGGAGCCTTGTGGAACTCCGCAGGAGGGGCTAGCTGGAGCAGAGGAATAACTGCCTATGTTGATGGCGAAACTCCTAATTTTGAGGTAGGAAGCGAACCAGCTCACGGCAGTGCCATCAATGCCAATCGCGTACCGGAGACGGTCAATAAGGATGGTGTGGTCCACTGTATCGAACGCTGCGCTGAGGTCGAGACGGAGCAGGATTGCACAGTCGCCGGTGTCGATGGCGAGAAGCAGGTCGTTGTGTACCTTCAACAAGGCAGACTCTGTGCTGTGGTGGGCTCTGAAACCTGACTGGAAACTTTCCAGGATGGTGTTTTGGTGTAGGTATGGCACTAATTGGTTTAGAATTGCCTTTTCAAGGACTTTTGACAGGAATGGCAGTTTGGAAATGGGTCTGTAGTTACTAGGCAAGGTGAGGTCTAGGTTAGGTTTTTTCAGTAGGGGCTGGACCACCGCGTGCTTGAAACAGGTTGGAACAGTGCCAGTGGCCAGAGAACTGTTGATAATAGAGCGACTATTGCAATGACATCCTTCAGAAGGGCAGTGGGGGCAGGATCAAGGGGGCAGGTTGCAGGTTTCATAGCGGAGACAAGCTTTGCAAGGGAGGATAGAGTGACGGGTTGGAAACAGTCCAATTTAGATGAACAGACTCGTGAGACAGCTAGGTCACGGGTGGGAGGGGAAATGTTCATTCTAATGTTCTCAACTTTGCTGGTGAAAAATTTAGCGAATTCTTCGCACTTAGCAGGGGACCTAACTAAGCTGGTACTGGGGGCGGGACATATGACAGAGGTAATTGTGCTAAATAGGACCTTGGAGTTATGAGAGTTTTTGGAAATAAGGTCGGAGAAGTATTGTGCTCTAGCAGACTTTACTGCTTCCTGGTATTTGAGAAGATTGTTTCTCAGAATTTCGAAGGAAATTTGAAGCTTGTCACATTTCCACCTCCGTTCTGATTTTCTGCACTCCCTTCTTAGGGCTTTGGTGGTGTCATTGAGCCAAGGCTGACCTTTGGGCTTAGGCTTTTTCATTTTAAGGGGAGCGATAGAATCCAGGATGGAAGAGCAAGTGATATTAAATAAAGAGGTGAGATCCTCAGTGCTGAGATGGGGGGGGAGAAGCCTCAATAGTGCAGAAGTTGGGGGCAGCTGTGAGAGCCTCGGAGAATTTACTGGCAGGCAATGAATTTATGTCGCGGGAGTAGCGAACAGGGAGATGAGATTTCGCGGGAGATAAAGGCAGAGATGCGTCAAAAATGATAGCGCTGTGGTCCGATAGACAGGCCTCAGTAGTTTCAATGTTGTAGATTGTGAATCCGGACGATAACACTAGGTCGAGAGTATCCTAACTTGTGAGTGGGTCCCGCGGTGTGAAGAGTCTGTGGTCTCCGCAAAGCCATCAAGGGTGCCAAGAGACAATACCGGGAGAAACTTAAGTCCAAGTACAACCTCTGGGTCACACGGAGAATGTGGCACGGTCTGATTAAGATAAATGGATGCAAAGAATGTTCGGGGACGGCACGTGATGACGTAGGCACAGGTTGTGGTCTTCCAGCTCCTCCGAACAAAACTTAGAAAAGTACCGAGTAAGTTAAAAAAAAATGGAACAAAAGTTTCTTAGAAAGTCTATAATTCTCTATAAAGATCGGGGGATTATTGAAACATGTCTCCTAAACAAAAACTGAAGAAACATATTGGTTTAAAGAGATCGGGTGAGAAGAGGGAAGGAGGCCCTGTTGCGATGGAGAATCCTCGTGCTCAAGTTGAGAGGACTGATCCCGAAGAATGGCAAGCAGGAGCGGCGGCACCCGGGAGGAAGAAGCATGCCTCGCGTGAATACGGGGAACCGCGCATGCGCGAACAAGGGGAACCGTGCATGCGCGAAATGTCACAAGGGAAGTTAAAGAAACTACAATCCCAGGATGCCTCTGCCACAGATAGTGACATCGACCAGGACCAGGACCAAGAACATACAGACGATCAAGAAGATTCATCAGAAGATGAACCTTGCCTATTTGATAGACCTAAAGGTAAAATTGAAAGTAAAAAATATAGGGGAAGTATGGAAGAGATCTTACAAGAAGTATGTGAACAATTAAAAAATAATACCATCGCCACCAACAGAAGTTTAAAAAAAATGGATAAATTGGATAAAAAAGTTTAAAAATTGGAAGTTAAGACTGAAGATACTACTGAAAGAGTGAATAAGATCGAAGACAACGTAACTGCTTGGATAACAGAAAGGAAACAGATATTTGAAAAACTGGACTTGTTGGAGAATACTAGTAGACGAAACAATATAAAGATTGTTGGTCTTGAAGAAGGCGCAGAGGGAGAAGATTCAATAGAATTCTTTCAAAAATGGATTCCGGATATTTTGGGAATGGAAAAAAGTGAAATCGAAATTGAAATTGAAAGGGCACATAGGGCATTAAGACCAAGTCCAAAACAGGGTCAGTATCCGAGATCAATTCTGATAAAATTATTGAGATATCAAGATAAAGAAAGAATTTTGAAGGCGGCTGCACAATGCATAAAGAATTCTACTCCTCCGAAAAGTGGAGAGAATAACCTTTTTTTCTATCCTGATATAAGTTATGAGCTTTTGAAGAGAAGGAAGGAATTCAACCCTGCGAAAAAAGCCCTGTGGTAAAAAGGTTATCGATTTTACCTGCGATACCCTGCAACACTGAATATTTTTATAGAAAGAGAAGGAAACAAATTTTTTACTGATTACCAGGAAGCTGAGGAATTTGCTTTAAAACTTCCAAAGGCTCACCAGATACAAGAAGAACGACAATGAGACATGGATTGAAACGGATATGAACGGAGAGAAGATAAAGGATATGAAATGTAAAGATTGAATGAATAATGATTGGGAGAAAAGGTTATGCTAGTTCGGGGGGGGGGGGGGTGGAGAACCACCAATTGATGACTGCGGGATTCATGTGTGTATTCATGGTGTGTGCCATGACCCGTAAAATGGAGGGAGGTAATGCTGTTTTCTTTTTTATAAACAGCATTAGTAGGGGGTTATTTTGGGTTTCTTTAACTATTTATTTTTCTTTTTCATCTTTTAGCCTGGATGTTGGGGGGGGGGATGTACAGCAACATGGTGAATTTTAAGGAAACTCCCCAAAGAACCATGAGAAACGAGGTGTTAAGTAATGTTATAGATAGGAGTAATTTTGTTAAGAATAATGGTTAAATTACTGAACTTTTGAGTTTTAATGTTAATGGGTTAAATGGGCCGGTAAAAAGAAAAAGATATGTTAACACATATTAAAAAAATGAAGATAGATATAGCTTTTTTGCAGGAAATTCATTTAACAGAGATGGAACATCAGAAATTAAAAAGAGACTGGGTGGGAACGGTTACTGCAGCTTCATTCAATTCAAAAGCGAGGGGAGTTGCAATTTTGATTAATAAAACATTACCAATCAAAATACAAAATACAATTATTGATCCTGCGGGAAGATATGTGATTATACATTGCCAACTCTTTTCGGAATTATGGACCTTGATGAATATTTATGCACCAAATGAAAATGATATAAAATTTATACAAGAAACTTTTTTGAATCTGGCCGATGCCCAAGATAAAATACTAATAGGTGGAGACTTTAATTTTTGCTTAGACCCAGTTTTAGATAGATCAGTTAGGACAGTTACAAAAACGAAAATAGCAAAATTAACTTTGTCATTGATGAAAGATTTAAATCTAACCGATATATGGAGAAGACTTAACCCAAGAGAAAGAGATTA
>NW_027603754.1:0-7500 GCF_053455715.1 Rhinoraja longicauda
CCCACCCCCCTGACATCAGTCTGAAGAAGGGTCTCGACCCGAAACGTCATCCATTCCTTCTCTCCTGAGATGCTGCCTGACCTGCTGAGTTACTCCAGCATTTTGTGAATAAATACCTTTGATTTATACCAGCATCTGCAGTTATTTTCCTACTCTACGTCTTGAAGTGGTTGCCAACTGTCCCGTATTAGCCGGGACATCTCATATTTTGGGCTAAATTGGTTTGTCCCGTAAGGGACAGCCCTTGTCCTGTATTAGGCCCGGGGGGCGCTGTGGGCCCGAACGCTGTAGGCCCGGACACTGTAGGCCCTAACAATGTAGGCCCAGACACTGTAGGCCCATATGCTGTAGGCCCGGACGTTGTAGGCCCGGACGTTGTAGGCCCGGACAGTGTAGGCCCGGACGCTGTAGGCCCGGACGCTGTAGGCCCGGACGCTGTAGGTCCGGGCGCTGTAGGCCCGGACGCTGTAGGCCCGGACACTGTAGGCCCGGACGCTGTAGGCTCGGACACTGTAGGCCCGGACACTGTAGGCCCGGACACTGTAGGCCCGGACACTGTAGGCCCGGGCGCCGCCTAACGGAGGTTGTGTGGCATCCCGCCTCCCTTGGTCTATCTTGCTCCTGTAGTATCTTTGGTCATTAGGGTCGAGTGGTCTATATTGTCAATAGACAATAGACAATAGGTGCAGGAGGAGGCCATTCGGCCCATCGAGCCAGCACCACCATTCAATGTGATCATGGCTGATCACTCTCAATCAGTACCCCGTTCCTGCCTTCTCCCCACACCCCCTCACTCCGCTATCCTTAAGAACTCTATCCAGCTCTCTCTTGAATGCATTCAGAGAATTGGCCTCCACTGCCCTCTGAGGCAGAGAATTCCACAGATTTGCAACTCTCTGACTGAAAAAGTTTTTCCTCATCTCAGTTCTAAATGGCCGACCCCTTATTCTTAAACTGTGTGGCCCCTGGTTCTGGACCCCCCCAACATTGGGAACATGTTTCCTGCCTCAAACGTGTCCAACCCCTTAATAATCTTATACGTTTCGATAAGATCCCCTCTCATCCTTCTAAATTCCAGTGTATACAAGCCCAGTCGCTCCAGTCTTTCAACATACGACAGTCCTGCCATCCCGGGAATTAACCTACGCTGCACGCCCTCAATAGCAAGAATATCCTTCCTCAACTTTGGAGACCAAAACTGCACACAGTACTCCAGGTACGGTCTCACCAGGGCCCTGTACAACTGCAGAAGGACCTCTTTGCTCCTATACTCAACTCCTCTTGTTATGAAGGCCAACATGCCATTGGCTTTCTTCACTGCCTGCTGTACCTGCATGCTTCCTTTCAGTGACTGATGCACTAGGACATCTTGCTCCTCTAATATCTTTGGTGTTTAGGGTCGAGTGGACTATCTTGCTCCTCTAGTATCTTTGGTCATTAGGGTCGAGTGGTCTATCTTGCTCCTCTAGTATCTTTGGTGTTTAGGGTCGAGTGGTCTATCTTGCTCCTCTAGTATCTTTGGTGTTTAGGGTCGAGTGGTCTATCTTGCTCCTCTAGTATCTTTGGGCCTAGCTGACCTAACTCAGGCTCTTCCATTTTGACTTGCAGTGAACTTGTTGAGGGGGAGAACAAGATGGTGTGGTCGACTCTGCATGAAATGAAGCAGTGGGACTACGAGCTGGGGGAGAACGCAGGCAGGTGAGACCCCACCCCTCCCCAGAGGCCCCTCGATGGTCATCACGGCGGTAGAGTTGCCGCCTCATGGCGCCGGAGACCCGGGTTCCAACCCGACCACGGGCGCCATCTGTACGTTCTCCTCGTGGGTTTTCTCCGAGACCTTCGTTTTCCCCCCCACACTCCAAAGTTGTCGGTTAATTGGCTTGGCATAAATAACAGTTGCCCCCCCTAGTGGGCGTGGGATAGTGTTAGCGTGCAGGGATCGCTGGTCGGCGCGGACCCGGTGGGCCGAAGGGCCTGTTTCAAGATGGCCGACTTTTGCCTCCTGTTTCCGCGCTGTGTCTCTAAACTAAACTAGTGTGTGAACGGGCGATCGCTGGTCGGCGCGGACGGACTCGGTGGGCCGAAGGGCCTCTCTCCGCGCTGTGTCTCCCAAAGCTAAAAGATCGTATGTGATAGGAGCAGAATTAGGCCATTCGGCCCATCCAGTCCACTCCGCCATTCTATCACGGCCGATCTATCTCTCCCTCCCAACCCCATTCTCCTGCCTTCTCCCCATAACCCCTGACACCCGCACTGATCAACAATCTATCTATCTCTGCCTTAAAAACACCCATTGAATAGGCCATTCGGCCCTTCGAGCCTGTACGCACCGCCATTCATTGTGATCACGGCTGATCATCCACAATCAGTACCCCGTTCCTGCCTTCTCCCCACATCCCCTGATTCCGTTGGCCCCAAGAGCTAAATCTAACTCTCTCTTGAAAACATCCAGTGAATCGGCCTCCACTGTCCTCTGTGGCAGAGAATCCCACACATTCACAACTCTCTGGGTGGAAACGTTTCTCCTCATCTCAGTCCTAAATGGCCGACCCCTTATTCTTAAACTGTGTGTGGCCCCTGGTTCTGGACTCCCCCAACATTGGGAACATGTTTCCTGCCTCTAACGTGTCCAATCCCTTAAGGATTTTATACGTTTCTATAAGAAGGATGAGTGGAGATTAGAAGGATGAGAGGAGATCTTATCGAAACGTATAAGATTATTAAGGGGTTGGACACGTTAGAGGCAGGAAACATGTTCCCAATGTTGGGGGAGTCCAGAACCAGGGGCCACACAGTTTAAGAATAAGGGGTCGGCCATTTAGAACGGAGACGAGGGAAAACTTTTCCAGTCAGAGAGTTGTGAATCTGTGGAATTCTCTGCCTCAGAGGGCAGTGGAGGCCAATTCTCTGAATGCATTCAAGAGAGAGCTGGATAGAGCTCTTAAGGATAGCGGAGTCAGGGGGTACGGGGAGAAGGCAGGAACGGGGTACTGATTGAGAATGATCAGCCATGATCACATTGAATGGCGGTGCGTACAGGCTCGAAGGGCCGAATGGCCTCCTCCTGCACCTATTGGCTATTGTCTATAAGATCCCCTCTCATCGTTCTGAATACAAGTCCTGTCGACCCATCATTTTCGTAAATCATTGATTGAAGTCATTTTTACGTTGCAAAAAAGGGAGAAGATTCTCGCTGGGAAAGATCCGGCCGTCAGAGGCGACGCAGAAGAGTTCCAGAACGTTCCGCCGATGTAAACGACAAAGTGACAGAAACACAACACAAAGGACTAGGCCCCGTTTCGCCAAAACCGCGCCGACGGTGAAAATGACCGCTTGCCCTCTCTGGTACAGTGAGTCAATAAATCTTTGCTTCCGTACTCTTTACTGTTTCACCTTCACTTCAGTTCCTTTCGTAAGTGATAGGAGCAGAATTAGGCCATTCGGCTCATCAGGTCTACTCTGCCTAGGGTTGCCAACTGTCCCGTATTAGCCGGGACATCCCGTATTTTGGGCTAAATTGGTTTGTCCCGTAGGGGACCGCCCTTGTCCCGTATTAGGCCCGGACAGTGCTGTAGGCCCGGACACTGTAGGCCCGGACACTGTAGGCCCGGAAGCTGTAGGCCGGGACATTGTAGGCCCGGACACTGTAGGCCGGGACATTGTAGGCCCGGACACTGTAGGCCGGGACACTGTAGGCCCGGACACTGTAGGCCCGGACGCTGTAGGCCGGGACATTGTAGGCCCGGACACTGTAGGCCGGGACATTGTAGGCCCGGACGCTGTAGGCCCGGACACTGTAGGCCCGGACGCTGTAGGCCCGGACACTGTAGGCCCGGACGCTGTAGATCCAGACACTGTAGGCCGGGACGCTATAGGCCCAGACGCTGTAGGCCCGGACACTATAGGCCCGGACACTGTAGGCCCGGACACTGTAGGCCCGGACAGTGTAGGCCCGGACAGTGTAGGCCCGGACAGTGTAGGCCCGGACAGTGTAGGCCGGGACGCTGTAGGCCCGGATGCTGTAGGCCCGGACACTATAGGCCTGGACACTGTAGGACTGGACACTGTAGGCCCGGACAGTGTAGGCCCGGACAGTGTAGGCACGGACACTGTAGGCCCGGACAGTGTAGGCCCGGACAGTGTAGGCACGGACGCTGTGGGCCCGGACACTGTAGGTCCGGACACTGTAGGCCCGGACGCTGTAGGCCCGGACGCTATAGGCCCGGACACTGTTGGCCCGGACAGTGTAGGCCCGGACAGTGTAGGCACGGACACGGTAGGCCCGGACAGTGTAGGCCCGGACACTGTGGGCCCGGACGCTGTAGGCCGGGACACTGTAGGTCCAGACAGTGTAGGCCCGGACACTGTAGGCCCGGATGCTGTAGGCCGGGACACTGTAGGCCCGGACACTGTGGGCCCGGTCGCTGTAGGCCGGGACACTGTAGGCCCGTACACTGTAGGTCCAGACAGTGTAGGCCCGGACACTGTAGGCCTGGAGGCCCAGGCGCTGCCTAACGGAGGTTGCGTAGCAACCCGCCTCCCGGCCCGGGCGGCCGCCATTGGAGGAGCGGGAGCACGTGGCCGCTGGCTGGGTGAGGTCACGTGGGGCGCGGGGCGGTGACGTCACCCGTTGACCCTTATTTGGGAGTTCGATCCTGGCTACGGGCGCCGGAGGAGATAGTTGAGGTTGGGACTATCCCAACGTTTAAGAAACAGTTGGACAGGTACATGGATAGGACAGGTTTGGAGGGATATGGGCCAAACGTGGGCAGGTGGGACTAGTGTAGATGGGGCACGTTGGCCGGTGTGGGCAGGTGGGACTAGTGTAGATGGGGCATGTTGGCCGGTGTGGGCAAAGGTGGGACTAGTGTAGATGGGGCATGTTGGCCGGTGTGGGCAAAGGTGGGACTAGTGTAGATGGGGCATGTTGGTCGGTGTGGGCATGTGGGACTAGTGTAGATGGGGCATGTTGGTCGGTGTGGGCAGGTGGGACTAGTGTAGATGGGGCATGTTGGTCGGTGTGGGCAGGTGGGACTAGTGTAGATGGGGCATGTTGGCCGGTGTGGGCAGGTGGGACTAGTGTAGATGGGGCATGTTGGCCGGTGTGGGCAGGTGGGACTAGTGTAGATGGGGCACGTTGGCCGGTGTGGGCAAAGGTGGGACTAATGTAGATGGGGCATGTTGGCCGGTGTGGGCAAAGGTGGGACTAGTGTAGATGGGGCATGTTGGCCGGTGTGGGCAAAGGTGGGACTAGTGTAGATGGGGCATGTTGGCCGGTGTGGGCGGGTGGGACTAGTGTAGATGGGGCACGTTGGCCGGTGTGGGCAAAGGTGGGACTAGTGTAGATGGGGCACGTTGGCCGGTGTGGGCAAAGGTGGGACTAGTGTAGATGGGGCATGTTGGCCGGTGTGGGCAAAGGTGGGACTAGTGTAGATGGGGCATGTTGGCCGGTGTGGGCAAAGGTGGGACTAGTGTAGATGGGGCATGTTGGCCGGTGTGGGCAAAGGTGGGACTAGTGTAGATGGGGCATGTTGGTCGGTGTGGGCAAAGGTGGGACTAGTGTAGATGGGGCATGTTGGCCGGTGTGGGCAGGTGGGACTAGTGTAGATGGGGCATGTTGGCCGGTGTGGGCAAAGGTGGGACTAGTGTAGATGGGGCATGTTGGCCGGTGTGGGCAGGTGGGACTAGTGTAGATGGGGCATGTTGGCCGGTGTGGGCAAAGGTGGGACTAGTGTAGATGGGGCATGTTGGCCGGTGTGGGCAAAGGTGGGACTAGTGTAGATGGGGCATGTTGGCCGGTGTGGGCAAAGGTGGGACTAGTGTAGATGGGGCATGTTGGCCGGTGTGGGCAAAGGTGGGACTAGTGTAGATGGGGCATGTTGGCCGGTGTGGGCAGGTGGGACTAGTGTAGATGGGGCATGTTGGCCGGTGTGGGCAGGTGGGACTAGTGTAGATGGGGCATGTTGGCCGGTGTGGGCAGGTGGGACTAGTGTAGATGGGGCATGTTGGCCGGTGTGGGCAAAGGTGGGACTAGTGTAGATGGGGCATGTTGGCCGGTGTGGGCAAAGGTGGGACTAGTGTAGATGGGGCATGTTGGCCGGTGTGGGCAGGTGGGACTAGTGTAGATGGGGCATGTTGGTCGGTGTGGGCAAAGGTGGGACTAGTGTAGATGGGGCATGTTGGCCGGTGTGGGCAGGTGGGACTAGTGTAGATGGGGCATGTTGGCCGGTGTGTGGGCAAAGGTGGGACTAGTGTAGATGGGGCATGTTGGCCGGTGTGGGCAGGTGGGACTAGTGTAGATGGGGCATGTTGGCCGGTGTGGGCAGGTGGGACTAGTGTAGATGGGGCATGTTGGCCGGTGTGTGGGCAAAGGTGGGACTAGTGTAGATGGGGCATGTTGGCCGGTGTGGGCAAAGGTGGGACTAGTGTAGATGGGGCATGTTGGCCGGTGTGGGCAGGTGGGACTAGTGTAGATGGGGCATGTTGGCCGGTGTGGGACTAGTGTAGATGGGGCATGTTGGCCGGTGTGGGCAAAGGTGGGACTAGTGTAGATGGGGCATGTTGGCCGGTGTGGGCAGGTGGGACTAGTGTAGATGGGGCATGTTGGCCGGTGTGGGCAGGTGGGACTAGTGTAGATGGGGCATGTTGGCCGGTGTGGGCAGGTGGGACTAGTGTAGATGGGGCACGTTGGCCGGTGTGGGCGGGTGGGACTAGTGTAGATGGGGCATGTTGGCCGGTGTGGGCAAAGGTGGGACTAGTGTAGATGGGGCATGTTGGCCGGTGTGGGCAGGTGGGACTAGTGTAGATGGGGCATGTTGGCCGGTGTGGGCAGGTGGGACTAGTGTAGATGGGGCATGTTGGCCGGTGTGGGCAAAGGTGGGACTAGTGTAGATGGGGCATGTTGGCCGTTGTGGGCAGGTGGGACTAGTGTAGATGGGGCATGTTGGCCGGTGTGGGCAGGTGGGACTAGTGTAGATGGGGCATGTTGGCCGGTGTGTGGGCAAAGGTGGGACTAGTGTAGATGGGGCATGTTGGCCGGTGTGGGCAGGTGGGACTAGTGTAGATGGGGCACGTTGGCCGGTGTGGGCGGGTGGGACTAGTGTAGATGGGGCATGTTGGCCGGTGTGGGCAAAGGTGGGACTAGTGTAGATGGGGCATGTTGGCCGGTGTGGGCAGGTGGGACTAGTGTAGATGGGGCATGTTGGCCGGTGTGGGCAGGTGGGACTAGTGTAGATGGGGCATGTTGGCCGGTGTGGGCAAAGGTGGGACTAGTGTAGATGGGGCATGTTGGCCGGTGTGGGCAAAGGTGGGACTAGTGTAGATGGGGCATGTTGGCCGGTGTGGGCAGGTGGGACTAGTGTAGATGGGGCATGTTGGTCGGTGTGGGCAAAGGTGGGACTAGTGTAGATGGGGCATGTTGGCCGGTGTGGGCAAAGGTGGGACTAGTGTAGATGGGGCATGTTGGCCGGTGTGGGCAAAGGTGGGACTAGTGTAGATGGG
>NW_027603755.1:0-10083 GCF_053455715.1 Rhinoraja longicauda
CTTCCTCGTCCCTCTCCCCTCAACTCTCTCCCCCTCTTATTCCCCTCTCCACTCTCACTCTCCCCCCTCCCCCTGTCCTGAAACACCACCACCTATTCAGTGTAGATGTTGACCATCATGGGGACTGGACTCTGGATAAGGGGTGGGGTGGGGGATGGTGATATTTCGTGGTTACGGGAGTAACCGACCTTTCTGTTGTCCTCTGGTGGGAACAGGAGGCAAAAGTCGGCCATGTTGAAACAGGCCGAAAACTCGCCCTCCTCTACCTGTTTCACCTTTTCCCTTTTTATTTCAGATGCAGCACGGAAACAGGCCATTCAGCCCACCGAGTCCGTTCCGACCAGCGATCGCCCGTTCACAGATTTATTAATTTAGAGATATAGCGCAGAAACTAAACTAATATACCAAACATTCCACACCCTCTCTCTCTCCCCTTCTCTCTCTCACACACTCACCCCATCTCCCTCTCATCCCTTTTGACTAAATATACTAAACTAAATTAAACTATATTAATATTTGATACCCTGCCCCCCTCCACTTTATAATAAAATTTACAATATATTAAGCTAATATTTGTTATCTCTCCCCCTCCCCCTCCTATCTCTCCCTCTCCCTCTCTCTCTCTCTCCTCTTTCTCTCCCCCCTCCACTGTATAAGAAAACATTAAAAATAATAAATTAAACAACTAATATTTGATACCCCCCTCTCCCCCTCTTTCTACCCTATCACTCTCCCTCTCCACCCTTTCTCTCTCTTTCTCTCTCCCCTCTCTCTCACCCTCTCTCAATCTTTCTCTCACCCTCTCTCTCTCACCCCTCTCTCTTTCGCCTTTTTATCTCCCCCCCCTGTGATATCACAGTCAGTGAAAATGGTGAGCAAGAATTAAAGCAGGAACTTTTTCAGATTGGAAAGTGAGCTGAGAAATAGCAAATGGTGTTTGTTGCAGGTAAGTGTGAGGTTTAAATTTTGGGAAGTCAGACCAGGGCATGATCTTCACCGTGAATGATAGTTCGCTGGGGAGTGTTGTAGAGCAGAGGGATCGCAGAACAAAAGTACATAGTTGCAAAAAAAGGGACGTAACAGGGGGATAGGGTGGTGGAGAAGGTTTTTTTTGGCAAACTGTCTTCATCAGCCAGTGAATAAAATTTAAAAGTTGGAAAGTTATGTTCAGTTGGACAAGACGTTAGTGAGGACGCACTTGGAGTAATGTGCATATTTTTAGCCACCGTGTTTGGGCAATATGCCACTAATTTGTAAAGAGCGCTGAATATATTATCGAACAAGTTGCCCGGAGACAAGGTTCGGAGCTCGAGGGAAAGGCTGGACACGCCAGGACTTTATTCCATGGAGCTCAGTAGAGAGAGAGCAGTGATCTCATGGAGGTGCACAGTATCATAGGGAGTGCCATAGTAATAACACTACGACATTTGGACAGGTACATGAGGACACTGGTTAGTGGCCAATTAGTGGGCAATCAGGAGATGAGTGGGCAAAATTAGAGCACGTAGTATAGGGGGCAGTGTATTGACATGGATAGAAAATTGGTTGGCAGATAGGAAACAAAGAGTAGGAATTAATGGGTCCCTTTCGCAATGGCAGGCAGTGACTAATGGGGTACCGCAAGGCTCGGTTCTGGGACCGCAGCCATTTACAATCCATATATAGATGATTTTGATGAAGGAATAAAAAGTAACATAAGCAGATTTGCAGATGACACAAAGCTGGGTGGCATGATGAACTGTGAAAAAGATGCTATGAGGATGCAAGGTGACTTGTATAGGTTGGGTGAGTGGGCAGATGCAGTGTAATGTGGATAAATGGGAGGTTATCCGCTTTGGTGGCAAGAACAAGAAGGCAGATTATTATCTGAATGGTGTCCGATTATGATAAGGGGAAGTGCAACAAGACCTGGGAATCCTTGTAGATCAGTCACTAAACGTAAGCATGCAGATATGGCAGGCAGTGAAGAAAGCTAATGGCATGTTAGCCTTCGCAACGAGAGGATTTGAGTACAGGAGCAAAGAAATCCTTCTGCAGTTGTACAGGGCCCTGGTGAGACCACATCTGAGGTATTGTGTGCACATTTGGTCTCCCAATTTGTGGAAGGACATTCTTGCTATTGATGGAATGCAGCGCAGGTTTACGAGGTTAATTCGCAGGATGGCGGGACTGTCATATGATGAAAGAATGGAGCGACTGGGCTTGTATTCACTGGAGTTTAGAAGGATGAGAGGGGATCTTATAGAAACAGATACAATTATTAAGGGATGCAGGAAACATGTTTCCGATGTTGGGGGAGTCCAGAACCAGGTGCCACAGTTTAAGAATCTGGGGTAGGCCATTTAGTACTGAGATGAGGAAAAACTCTTTCACCCAGAGAGTTGTGAAGTAGTGAAATTCTCAGAAAGGCCAGACTGTGAGTGGGAGGGGGAGTTGAAGTGCTCAGCCACCGGGTCTGACCTTTCTGTCATGGGCCTCCTCCAGTGCCATAGTGAGGCCCACCGGAAATTGGAGAAACAGAACCTCATATTTCGCTTGGGCAGCTTGCAGCCCAGCGGTATGTACATTGAAATCTCCAACTTTAGACAGTTCCTCTGTCTCTCTCCTATTTCCCCCCTCCACTTCCCAGTTCTCCCACTGTCTTTCTGTCACCACCTATATCCTTTCTTTGTCCCGCCCCCCTGACATCAGTCTGTAGAAGGGTCTCGACCCGAAGCGCCACCTATTCCCGCGCGGACTAATGTGATACACTCTCTCCCCTTTCACTCTCCGCTTCTCTCACTCGCACTCACCCCATCTCTCTCGCTCCTCTCCTTTGACTAAATAAACTAAACTAAATTAAAGAGCTCTAGGGGCGAGCGGAATCAAGGAATATGGGGAGAAGCAGGCACAGGTTACTGATTGTGGATGATCTGCCATGATCACAATGAATGCGGTGTTGGCACGAAGGGCCAAATGGCCTCCTCCTGCACCTATTTTCTACGTTTCTATGCTTCTAAACTAATAATAATCTCTCCCCTTTTTCTCCCCCTCCCCCTCACAATAATAAATTAATTCACAATAATAAACGAAACTAATATATGATATCCTTTCTCGCATTCCATTTTATAATAAATTCAACAATAAATCAAACAAATATTTGTTACCCACTCTGTCTCCCTCCCCTTCCTCCCCCCTCACTCTCTCTCCCCTCTTTCTCTACTTCTCTCCCCCCCCATTTTATAAGACTACATTTACATCAATTAAACTAAATTAATATTTGATACCACCTCCCCACTCTCTCTCTCCCCACTCTCCCCTCCCCTCCCTCTCCAGACCTCTCCTCTCTCTCCCCTCTCTCTGCCCTCTCCCTCTCTCGCTTTCTCCCCAGTCTCTTCCCCCTCTATCTCGCCTCTCTCAGTTCCCCCTCTCTCTCCTCCCTCTCTCTCTCTCTTTCTCTCTCTCTCTTTCTCTCCCCTGTGCACTATATAAGACTACATTTAAAAGTCACAGAGTCATGGAGTCATGCAGCACGGAAATATCCAGCCCAACTCGCCCGCTCCAATGCAACTTACCCCTTCTATCCCAGTCCCACCTGCCAGCGTTTGCCCCATATCCCTCTCAACCCGTCCCATCCACGTACATGTCCAAATGTTTCTTAAACGGTGCACTAGTACATGCCTCTGACAGCCCGTTCTATACACCCACGACCCTGTGTGTACCAGGACATTCTGGGTTTTTTTATGTGCGAGAATTGTAGCCTATGTCTGTCTTTCCTCATATAGGCACAGACAGAAAGTAAACCAGCTCGGAGTTCAGAGGCGGTTCCATCTAACAAGTCGGTTCATTAAAGGCCTTATCGACGCACAAAGGGAAACACTCTGAGGAGACCCACCTCTCTCTCCTCTCCTGTCCTCTCTCCCCCTCTCCCCCTCTCCTCCCTCACTCCCCCTACCGCCTCTCTCTCTCAAACACCTCTCTCTCTCCCCCTCTCCAATTCTATTATCAGTTATGACCTTATGACAAACGGGGGAAGGATTGCGGAGTGGAGGAGGTGTGTGGGAAAGAGAAGGGGAGTAGTGTGTGAATGAGAGGAGTGGGGAGAGAGAGTGCGGTGGAGCGTGGGGAGAGATATGGGGGAGTGTGGGGAATGTGAGAGGAGGAGTGTGGGCAGAGAGGGGGATGTGTGTGGGGAGAGAGACGAGGAGGCATGTGGGGGAGAGAGGGGGAGGAGTGTGGGGGAAAGAATGGGAGGAGTGCTGAGTGTGTGGGGAGAAAGCAGGAGTGTGGGGATGGAGAGTGGGAGGAGAGTGGGGAGAGAGGGAGTGCGGAGAGAGGGGGATGTATATGGAGAGATAGATTGGAGGAGTGTGGCAAGACAGAGGGGAGTGTGGGGAGAGAGTGGGGTGGAGTGTGGAGAGAGGGGACGAGGTGGGAAAGCAGAATCAGAAATGTGAGGAAAGAGAGAGGACAGAGAATGGGAGGAGGGAGAGAGAGAGAGAGAGTGAGGTGTGTTGGGAGAGACGCATAATGCGTTATTCTTTCAATCGTGTCCCGCAGAAAGTTATTGACTCATTAACCGCTGCCTATTAAAGTGAAAATAACAAATATATACGTCTGCACCCGCCAACGTGGATAGAACAACAAGATGCAGTGAGAGCTCATTACAGATGAGATTAATTACTGAGAATGTTACTGCTTATCCAAACCTACCTCTGACCACACTGATAACTTCACTGCTTATCCGGACCCATCACTGGCCACACTGATAATATGACTGCTTATCCAGACCCATCACTGACCACACTGATAATGTCACTGCTTATCCAGACCGATCACTGACCACACTGATATTATCACTGCTTATCCGGACCTTTGACAAAGTCTCCCTTGGTAGACCGATCCAGGAGGTGAAGGCACACGGGGTTAACAGTGACTTGATCGCATGAATTCAGAACTGTCTGAATGATAGAAGACAGAGGGTTGTGGTGGAAGGGCAATATTCAGGCTGGATGTCTGTGACCAGTAGTGATACACAGGGATCTGTGCTGGGACCTCTGCTGTTTGTGATACACATAAATGACTTGTGCATGAATATACACGGGTTGCTTTGTAAGTTTGCGGATGACACCAAGATTTCTGGGGTTGAGGAATGTGAGGGAGGCTGTCTCAGTATTTAGTGGTGTATAGGTCAAGTAGAGAGATGGGAGGGGTGGGGGAAATCACAGATGCAAATTATTCTGAGCAAATGAGAGATGTTGCAATTTGGGACGTCAAATGTGAGTTCAAACTATATAATTAATGGCATGACCCTTAACATCAGTGATGTATAAAAGTATCTTGCAATACAGGTAAACAGCTCCCTGAATGTGATAACGGCAGTGGACAGTTGTAAAGAGGCATATGGTACAGTTTCGTTCATTGGTCAAGGAGTGGTGGTCTATCTCAGGGATTGGTGCTGCGCTCATTGTTGTTTGTCATCTGTGTCAATGAGTTGCCTGAGAATGTAACGGACTAATGTATAAGTTTGCAGTTGACACTGAATTAGGTGGTATCACAGGCATTGAAAAATGATTGGCAAGGTTTAGAGCAGGAACTTTTTCAAATTGGAAAGTGGGCTGAGAAATGGCAAATGGTGCTTCTTGCAGATGTGTGAGATTTTAAATTAGGGAAGACCAGCCAGGGCATGATCTTCACCGCGAATGGTAGTTAGCTGGGTAGTGTTGTAGAGCAGAGGGAACTCAGAATAAAAGTACATAGTTGCAAGAAAAGGGACGTAACAGGGGGATAGGGCGGTGGGGAAGGTTTTTTTCCCACTGTCTTCATCAGCCAGTGAATAAAATTTAAAAGTTGGAAAGTTATGTTCAGTTGGGCAAGACTTTGTTGAAGACGCACTTGGATACGTCACCATGTTTAGGAAATATGCCACTAATTTGTAAAGAGTGCAGAAAATAATTTCAACACGTTGCCAGAAAACAAGGGTCGGAGCTACAGGGAAATGTTGGGCTGCCAGGACTTTATTCCATGGAGCGCAGCAGGCAGTGCAGTGACCTCATAGAGGTGGACAGTGTCATAGGTAACGTCATAATGGGAACACTAAGACATTTGGACAGGTACATGAGGGGAATGGTTTAGAGGGAGATGATCCATATGCCGGGAAATGGGAATAGTTCAGATGAACTAAAATGCATCACCCCTCCCCATGAAACATGGCAACCTTTGTCTGAAATTTGCGTCAGGGACAGCACTAACATACAAACTGCTTTTAAATAGCCCTTGGATATTTTATTACCACAGAACTCGAGCTTTGAAATCAGAGGAATTTAACATCAATAAATGTCCACTCTTCTCAAAGGTGCAGATTAAGCAGAAAACATTATAATTGCCTGTCACGTACATTGGTCATTTTTAATAACAGTCCCTGATCATTGAAGTGTTTATTTCAGTTTCTACGAGTGCCTGGTTTGCACTGCATGATGGGAGATATGCTCTCTTGAATTGCTAGATAAATAAGCACATAAATGAAGTCTGCGTGTGTGGCAGCTTTCTCTGTGCCGCTGTGTGGACAGCCCAGACGGATGAGTTGGTCATTTACTCTCAGACCGACCTTACTGTCTGGTCTGTGGGTTTGAATTAACATCTACCTGTCACCTGGTCTGAAGTGGTTCACCACAATATAAACTGCAGATTGAACAGAGCCACAGCTAATGTTCACCGGCTGGAACTAATATTCCCCATTGGGCGAAGTACACAGAACATTTAGCCATCTCCCCCTTTCTCAGATCTGAAGCTGCATTTTAATTTTCAGCATTATGTGTTATTCTTTCAAATGTATGCCGGAGAGAGTTAATTAGCATTTCTAACCTGTTAATTAAGAAGAAAATAATAAGTTAACGCATCTTCAGCTGCCGTGTTTACCAGCGTGGATAGAGCAGCAAGATGGAATTAGTGCTCATTAAAGTTTAGATTAATTATGGATACTGAACGAGTTAACAATAGACAATAGGTGCAGGAGTAGGCCATTCGGCCGTTCGAGCCAGTACCACCATTCAATGTGATCATGGCTGATCATTCTCAATCAGTACCCCGTTCCTGCCTTCTCCTCATACCCCCTGACTCCGCTATCCTTAAGAGCTCTATCTAGCTCTCTCTTGAATGCATTGGGAGAATTGAGCTCCACTGCCATCTGAGGCAGAGAATTCCACAGATTTACAACTCTCTGAAAACGTTTTTCCTCATCTCCGCTCTAAATGGCCTACCCTTTATTCTTAAACTGTGACCCCTTAATAATCTTATATGTTTCGATCAAATCCCCTCTCATCCTTCTAAATTCCAGTTTATACAAGCCTCGTCGCTCCAGTCTTTCAACATATGACAGTCCCGCCATTCCGGGAATTAACCTAGTAAATCTACGCTGCACGCCCTCAATAGCAAGAATATCCTTCCTCAACCCCTTTAGAATCGAACATTTGAATTAAAAGGAAGGGATTCTTTGAGAAGATGTGGGAAAATGGATCGTTTATTTCAGCCATGACACCAACTGGATAAATGCCGAGCTAGATATTGGAAGACTGTGTTGTATAGAACTAGATGGTATGTTTGTGCGAATATTGAAATATCTCTAGATAAACAATCATTGTTACTTTTTTATATTTTATTTGGTAAGTGTACCACACTGTCTTGTTCAAATGTATTTATTTATCTATTTATCTCCTTTATTTATTTAGTTATCAATTCATTTATTTATTTAATTTTGTTGTTTTTCTTATTTTATTTTATTCATGTTGATGGTGTTGTACTGTTTTGTATATTTCTCAGTGAAAAAACAATAAAAACAGAAGAGACAAAAAAGAAAGAATTCTTTATTTCACATCATATCAAATGTAAAACATCGGGGGCAGATTTAATGAGATCATGTCACTGCTTATCCAGACCCATCACTGACCACACTGATAATGTCACTGCTTATCCAGACCATCACTGACCACACTGATAATGTCACTGCTTATCCAGACCCATCACTGACCACACTGATAATGTCACTGCTTATCCAGACCCATCACTGACCACACTGATAATGTCACTGCTTATCCAGACCCATCACTGACCACACTGATAATGTCACTGCTTATCCAGAACATTCACTGACCACACTGATAATGTCACTGCTTATCCAGAGAGAAGGAGAGTGAAGAGTGTGGGGAGGAAGAGGGGAGGAACGTGGAGAGAGAGGGGGGTGTGTGGGGAGAGAAATGGGAGGAGTGGAGGGAGGGGATGGAGGGTGGGAAGGGAGGGGGTTTGGGGAGAGGAATTGAATAGTGTGGGGAGAGAGAGGGAGTGGGGAGATAGAGTAGGCAGGATGAATGTGGGGAGTGAGAGGGGAGTGTGAGGAGAGAGAGGGGGAGTGTGGGGAGAATGACGGGGAGGACTGTGGGGAGAGAGGTGGGTTTTGTGGGACTGGGGAGGGAGGAGTTTGAGAGAAAGGGTGGAAGGATTGTGTGGGGAGAGAGTGGGATGAATGTGGGGATGGAGGGGGGAGTGGGGGAGAGTGGGGGAGAGGGAGAGGAGATGGGTGTGAGAGAGAGGAAGGTGTGTGGTGAGAGAGAGAGGGAGGAGTTTTGAGGGAGGATGGGGATTGTGGAGAGAAATGAGGAATGTGGGAATTGAGAGGGGAGGACTGTGTGGATAGGGGGGAGTGGGCAATAGACAATAGACAATAGACAATAGGTGCAGGAGTAGGCCATTCAGCCCTTCGAGCCAGCACCGCCATTCAATGCGATCATGGCTGATCACTCTCAATCAGTACCCCGTTCCTGCTTTCTCCCCATACCCCCTCACTCCGCCATCCTTAAGAGCTCTATCCAGCTCTCTCTTGAAAGCATCCAACGAACTGGCCTTCACTGCCTTCTGAGGCAGAGAATTCCACACCTTCACCACTCTCTGACTGAAAAAGTTCTTCCTCATCTCCGTTCTAAATGGCCTACCCCTTATTCTTAAAATGTGGCCCCTTGTTCTGGACTCCCCCAACATTGGGAACATGTTTCCTGCCTCTAATGTGTCCAATCCCCTAATTATCTTATATGTTTCAATAAGATCCTCCCTCATCCTTCTAAATTCCAGTGCATAGAAGCCTAATTGCTCCAGCCTTTCAACATACGACAATCCCGCCATTCCGGGAATTAACCTACGGAGAGAGAGGAGTGTGAAAGAGAGGGAGGAAGGATAGTGTGGAGAGCGAGTTAGAGGAATGTGAGGATGGAGGGGACGAGTGGGGAGAGTGAAAGAAGGGTGGGGGATGAATGTAGCGAGAGCGAGGGGTACAGGGGAAAGAGGTACAAGAGGAGTGATGGGAGATAGTGGAGGAGTGGGGAGTGAGTGGGGGAATGTGGCAGAGAAAGAGGAGGGTAGAGAGAGGAAGGGGTGAGGCGAGAGAGGGGAGATATGTGGGGAAAGAGAGATGGGGCACAGAATGGACGAATGGGGAGAGAGGGGAGGAGATAGAGGTGGAGGTGTGTGGGGAATGAGGGGGGATGTGGGGAGAGAGAGGGGAGGAATGGGGAGGCAGAGGGGGAGGAGTGTGGGGACACAGAATGAGAGGAGTGGTGAGTGTGTGGGGAGAAAGACAGAGTGTGGGGTGGAGAGTGAGAGGAGAGTGGGGAGAGAGGGGGTGTGGAGAGAGAGGTAGATGTGTGTGGGGAGAGAGGTTGGAGTGTGGCAGGACAGATGGGAGTGTGGGGAGATAGTGGGGAGGAGTGTGGAGAGAGTGGAGGAGGTGGGAAGTCAAAGGGTCGGAAAATTGGGGAGCAAGAGGGGGGATTAATATGGGGGAGAGAGAATGGACGGAGGGGGAGGGAGAGAGGCAGAGAGAGTGAGGAGTGTTGCGGGAGACGCATTATGTGTTACTCTATCACTCGTATGCCAGAGAAAGATATTTACTCATTTTAATCACTGCCTATTAAAATAAAAATAACAAATAAAAACGTCTGCACCGGCCAACGTGGATAGAACAGCAAGGTGCAGTGAGAGCTCATTAGAGACGAGATTAATTACTGATAATGTCACTTCTTATCCAGACCCATCACTGACCACACTGATAATGTCACT
>NW_027603756.1:0-2500 GCF_053455715.1 Rhinoraja longicauda
AATCCTATTAGTCCCAATATGAAATTATCCTGGTGCAGGTGCAAGGACAGCTGCAGAGGTGTGTGTGAGGGGGGATGTGGTGTGTGTGAGGGGGGATGTGGTGTGTGAGAGGGGGATGTGTGTGTGTGAGGGGGGATGTGTGTGTGTGAGGGGGGATGTGGTGTGTGTGGGGGGGTGGATGTGGTGTGTGGGGATGTGGTGTGTGTGGGGGGGGATGTGGTGTGTGTGTGGGGGGGGGGTGTGGGGGGATGTGGTGTGTGTGGATGTGGTGTGTGTGGGGGGGGGTGTGGGGGGGGGGATGTGGTGTGTGTGTGGGGGGATGTGGTGTGTGTGGGGGGGGGGGGTTGGTGTGTGTGTGGGGTGTGTGGTGTGTGTAGGGGGGATGTGGTGTGTGTAGGGGGAGATGTGGTGTGTGTAGGGGGGATGTGGTGTGTGTGGGGGGAATGTGTGGGGGGGGTGTGATGTGTGTGTGTGGGGGGGGGTGTGGTGTGTGGGGGGGGTTGTGTGTGTGGGGGGGGATGCGGTGTGTGTGGGGGGTGGATGTGGTGTTGGTGTGTGTGGGGGGGATGTGGTGTGGGGGAGATGTGTGTGTGGGGGGATTGTGGTGGGTGTATGTGGTGTGTGTGTGTGTGTGGGGGGGCGGATGTGGTGTGTGTGGGAGGGGGGTGTGGTGTGTGGGGATGTGTGGGGGGGGTGTGGTGTGTGTGTGTGGGAGGGTGTGTGTGGGGGGGGGGGGTGTGGTGTGTGTGTGGGGGGTGTGGTGTGTGTAGGGGGGGGATGTGTGGTGTATGTGGTGTGTGTGGGGGGATGTGGTGTGTGGAGGGGGGGATGTGGTGTGTGTAGGGGGGGTGTGGTGTGGGTGGGGGTGTGATGTGTGTGTGTGTGGGTGGGGGATGTGGTGTGTGTGTGGGGGGGGTGTGTGTGTGGGGGGATAATGTGTGGTGTGTGAGTGTGGGGGGGATGTGGTGTGTGTGGGTGTGTGGGGGGGGGGTGGTGTGTGGGGGGGTGTGGTGTGTGGGGGGGGGGTGTGGTGTGTGGGGGGGGTGGTGTGTGGGGGGGGGGTGTTGTGTGTGGGGGGGGTGATGTGGGGTGTGTGTGGGGGTTGTGTGTGTGTGGGGGTTGTGTGTGTGGGGGTTGTGTGTGTGTGGGGGTTGTGTGTGTGTGGGGTTGTGTTGTGGGTGTGTGTGGGGGTTGTGTGTGGGTGTGTGTGGGGGTTGTGTGTGGGGGTGTGTGTGGGGATGTGGTGTGTGTAGGGGGGATGTGTGGTGTGTGTGGGGGGGAAGTGTGTGTGTGGGGGGGGGTGTGTGTGTGGGGGGGTGTGGTGTGTGGGGGGATGTGGTGTGTGTGTGTGTGGGGGTGTGTGTGTGTGTGGGGGGAAATGTGTGTGTGGGGGGGATATGGTGTGTGTGGGGAGGGGTGTGGTGTGTGTGTGGGGGGGATGGTGTGTGTGGGGGATGTGGTGTGTGGGGGGGTGTGGTGTGTGGGGGGTGTGGTGTGTGTGGGGGATGTGGTGTGTGTGGGGGATGTGGTGTGTGTGGGGGGTGTGGTGTGTGTCTGGGGGGGATGTGGTGTGTGTGTGTGGGAGGGTGTGGTGTGTGGGGGGGAATGTGTGTGTGTGGGGGGGTGTGTTGTGTGGGGGGTGTGTTGTGTGTGGGGGGTGTGGTGTGTGTGTGGGGGGGGGTGTGGTGTGTGTGGGGGGGATGTGGTGTGTGTCTGGGGGGATGTGGTGTGTGTGTGTGTGGGAGGGTGTGGTTGTGTGGGGGGGAATGTGTGTGTGTGGGGGGGGGTGTGTTGTGTGTGGGGGGGTGTGTGTGTGTGAGTGGGTGGTTGTGTGTGGGGGGGTGTGTTGTGTGTGGTGTGTGTGTGTGTGTGTGGGGTGTGGTGTGTGTGTGGTGTGTGTGGGGGGTGTGGTTGTGTGTGTGGTGTGTGTGTGTGGGGGGTGTGTGGGGGGGTGTGGTGTGGGAATGTGTGTGTGGGGGGATAATGTGTGGTGTGTGAGTGTGGGGGGATGTGGGGTGTGTGGGGGGGGGGGTGTGGTGTGTGGGGGGGGGGGTGTGGTGTGTGGGGGGGGTGTGTTGTGTGTGGGGGGGGTGATGTGGGGGTGTGATTGTGGGGGGTGTGTGTGTGTGTGGGGGTTGTGTGTGTGTGGTGGTTGTGTGTGTGTGGGGGTTGTGTGTGGGTTGTGTGTGGGTGGTGTGTGGGGGTGTGTGTGGGTGTGTGTGGGGTTGTGTGGGGTTGTGTGTGGGGGGGTGTGTGGGGATGTGGTGTGTGTAGGGGGGGGATGTGTGGTGTGTGTGGGGGGAAGTGTGTGTGTGTGGGGGGTGTGTGTGTGGGGGGGATGTGGTGTGTGTGTGTGGAGGTGTGTGTGTGGGGGGGGGAATGTGTGTGTGTGGGGGGGATATGGTGTGTGTGGGGGGGGTGTGGTGTGTGTGGGGGAGGATGTGTGTGTGTGTGTGGGGGGGATGTGGTGTGTGGGGGATGTGGTGTGTGTGGGGGGATG
>NW_027603757.1:0-10049 GCF_053455715.1 Rhinoraja longicauda
ATCTGGGACATGTTGGCTGGTGTGGGCAAGTTGGGCCGAATGGCCTGTTTTGTCACCCAGTTGCCCTGTCGCCATGTCGCCGCGTCACCCTGTCACCCAGTCGCCATGTCACCGCGTCACCCTGTCGCCCAGTCGCCATGTCGCCACGTCACCCTGTCGCCCAGTCGCCATGTCACCGCGTCACCCTGTCGCCCAGTCGCCATGTCATCGCATCACCCAGTCAGTCGCCCTGTCACCCAGTCAGTCGCCCTGTCAAGTCTCATCTCAGTATCTTCCCATGAGGACTCCCACATGAGCTACACAATCGCTGCTCTACCCACAGGCAGATGCCATTCAGCCCTTCATGCCTCTTCTATCACTTAATAGAACATGGTTCTTCCCTGCTCAACTCCCTCACATCCTTTTAAATGCACTCGGGGGATTAACACAACATTTTAGCAAATGCCAAGGTGGAAAAGAGTCTGGGTTCCTGGCAATTGTTTCTTAATGTTGGCATTGACCTGTTTGACTCTCGCTCTGTAATGACCCTCTGCAAAGCTCTTGACTCTAACTTCTACTCTGCCCATCCACTTCACGGCCAACTTTCCACACTTCAGTGTGTGTGAAACACTGACAGCAATGCCCTCAATACAACCGCAAAGAGCGAATAAACAATCTGGAAAAATCAAATCATGTGCATTGGTGCGGGTTGCCGAAGCACCTCCACCTGAAAACCTGCCCTCCTCTCCCCAACATTCTTTGTCAGTTAAGCAACATGTGTCAGCACATTGCAGGTATTCACACCTCTCTGTGTATAAGAAACTTCCCCTCTTTCATTTTTAAAGGTTTGCTCCCTAATCTAGATATATCCATCATGGGGGAAGAAAAAGGTTCTAAGTGTCTACCCTCTCCTAACTTTGCAGCTCGTAACTTTACAAGAATGTTAAATTGTCATAAGTATTCATGATGGAACAACAAAATTCTTACTGGCAGCAGCATAACAACCTGGCAAGCACAAGACACACAGATGATTTATAATAACCCAGCAGGTCCCAGAAAACAAATCATGTTTGTCCAACCTTGCCTTGTGCCTAATATTCCCAAATTCAGGGAGCAATCTGTCTGCCCGCTATTACTCCAGCAACTTGTGTCAGTCTGAAGAAGGGTCTCGACCCGAAATGTCACCCATTCCTTCTCTCCAGAGATGCTGCCTGACCCGCTGAGTTACTCCAGCACTCTGTGAAACATCACCTATCTATGTTCTCCTGAGATGCTGCCTGACCCGCTGAGTTACTCCAGCACTCTGAGAAACGTCGCCTATCCATGTTCTCCAGAGATGCTGCCTGACCCGCTGAGTTTCTCCAGCATTTTGTGCCTATCTTCAACATTCGGGTAAACCTCTCCAAAGTGTCCACTTCCTTTCTGTATTCGGGCAAGGTGGGCTGCCTGCTGGACTCCAAGTGCGCCCTCACCAAAGTGCTATTGAGTTCCTGCTGCTGTTGTTTGCACGTGTGTGTTCTTTATCTGTTTCAGTGCGTGAGTGTGGAGCTGCAAGTCGCAGTCAATACTGGAGCTCTTGATGCCGAGAAGGGGCAGCTAAGTGAGCTGAGACGCACCCTGCAGGGACTGGAGACGGAGTTCCAGACCTACCTTAGTATGGTGAGTAGAGTGGATAGTTGCTCGGTCACTGCCTGGTCACTACAATGCCCCGCACCCACTCACCGCTTTCTCTTGGCTTGCAGATTGCATCACTGGAACAATCTCTCAGTGAGACAGATTGCCGCTACTCTACCGAGAGGAGCAAGCTTGAGATGATGCTCCAAACACTGGAAATGGAACTGTCCGAGGCCCGCGGTAAAATCCATGCGCAGAACGATGAGTACACAATGCTACTGAATATCAAATGCAGGCTGGAGACAGAAATCGAAACGTATCGCAGGCTGCTTGGCGGATATGGGTAAGGAACACGGCGAAGACCGACACAAAAAAGCTGGAGTAACTCGTCAGGGAGCGCCTCTTGAGAAAAGCAATGGGTGATGTTCCGAGTCGAGACCCTTCATCGAAGCGATAGGTGGATATAGTTGAGCAGAGGGAGCGGGGTTAAGGTGGAAGGTTGAAGAAAGGCCATGGATAGAGACAGAAAGTGCAAAATAAGGATAAAAGAGGCGTGAATTGTGAAAATAGAGAGAAATATAGGTGGAAAGCCAATGCAGGAAGGGCAGGAGGAGAAATGTGAATGAATCTAGGTGTGGGATTTGGGAAGAGGGGGTGGTGTTTACGGGTTAGTTACCTGAAATTGGACAATTCCTTTCGGTGGTAAACTATCCAAGTGAAATATGAAGTGGTATAATTTACTTCAGTACAGAAAATAGAATTGTTTCAATAACTGCAAAACATACATTTATTTTAGTTTGGAGATACAGCGCAGTATCAGGCCCTTCGGCCCATCGAGTCCGTGCGGACCAGCGAACATGCTGTACACTAGCACTATCCTACACACTAGGGACAATGTTACTGATGCCAATTGGCCGGCAATCCGGTACGTCTCTAGAGTGTGTGAGGAAACCGGAGCACCTGGAGAAAACCCATGTGGTCATAGGGAGAATGTATAAACTCTGTACAGGCAGCTTCCATAGTCAGGATGGAACCCGGGTGTCTGGCGCTGTGAGGCAGCAGCTCTACCTCACAGCTCTGCCAGTGACATTAAACTTCCCCAAGGATGTCCTGTGATCTGAGTGTTTGTTCGTTCATTCAGTGATTCACAAGAATGATCCCAGGATTGAGTGGGTTAACCTATGATGAGCGTTTGTCGGCACTGGGCCTGTACTCGCTGGAGTTTAGAAGAATGAGGGGGGACCTCATTGAAACGTACAGAATACTGAAAGGCCTGGATAGAGTGGACGTGGAGAGGATATTTCCACTAATGGTAGAGTCTAGGACCGGAGGTCATAGCTTCAGAATTAAAGGACATTCTTTTAGGAAGGAGATGAGGAGAAATGTCTTTAGTCAGAGGGTGGTAAATCTGTGAAATTCTTTGCCACAGAAGGCTATCGATGATGATGAGGAGCAGGCAGGAAAATGGGATTAGGTGGCAAAGATCAGCCATGATTGAATGGCGGAGTGGACTTGATGGGCCGAAAGGCCTAATTCTACTCCTATAACTAGTGAACTTGTGAAACAAGGAACTGCAGATGCTGATTTATGCCAAAGATAGACACTACGTGTGGGAGTTACTCAGCGGGCCAGGCAGCATTCATAGAGGGAAAAAATGTGATGTTTTGAGTCGGGACTTTTCCTCAGACTGACAGTAATTTGCTTTGCGTATCCTGAGCTTGTCGCAGAATGACATCACTGTATGCCCTGCCTTCCCACACGCCCATACGTGTGTGAGAACGTACAGACTCTGTACAGACAGCACCCATAGTCGGGATCGAACCTTGGTCTCAATTGCTGCAAGCACTGTAAGGCACCGCAATGCTCCTCAACATGGTCAGGCCCTTGTGAATTGCCTAAAGTACAAGATCATGCTTTGCTCATAGAGAAGGATTCCTTCTCTCCCGAGATGCTGCCTGACCTGCTGAGTTACTCCAGCACTTTGTGAATAAATCGATTTGTACCAGCATCTGCAGTTATTTTCTTATACTATCATGCTTTGCTCTTTGTTTTCTGTAGGCAAACAACAACAGTGCAAAAAACCAGATCTACTGTTTCTACTGTGGTCAAAGAGAACATTCCCGGTGAGTTGGAGATCCTTTTCAACTTTATTTTAGTTTAGGGATACAGCGTGGAAACAGTCCCGACGGCACACCTAGCCCACACCAACCAGCAATCCCCTCACATTAACACTATCCTACACACTGAGCACCATTTACAATTATACCAAGCCAATTAACCTACAAACCTGTACGTCTTTGGAGTGTGGGTGTAATCTTTTAGTCAGGTGCTAGTTTCACAAAAAAAGTAACTTGTATCGACCTGACTCGGCATTGTTGTGGTCATTGTCGTAGGGTAAAAGAAAATTTCGGGGATCTGCTACGACTTTGACAGTCGCCGGCAGTCGCCTTAAAAATCGCGTAACTGGGACAGGCCCTTGTAATATCTCCTCAACATGGTAAGGCCAGAACAATTGGTGCAACTGAGGGATGTCGTTGCTGCAGAACTAACCATGACTTCAGTCAACCTTTGTAGCAAAGAACTGCAGATGCTGGTTTAAATCAAAGGTAGAGACAAAACGCTGGAGTGAAAGGGCCTGTCCCACTTACGCGATTTTGTAGGCGACTGCCGGCGACGGTCAAAGTCGTAGCAGATCGCCAAAATTTTCTTTTACCCGACGACAATGACCACGACAATGCCGAGTCAGGTCGAGGTTACACCGTCTTTGGAAACATCGCGAAATTCCTACGCTTATCAATGCTTCTCCAGGGTGCTAATTTTCGCTGAAATCACTGACAAGTCTGTAATTACTTGAGAGTTTTGAAATATAACATCTTACCTGGGTTACTTGAAAACCAAGATTCACGGTAACAAGGCATAAACTGGATTGACTTCCAGTTTATTAACAGCAGTATTAAATACATTTAATTTTAAACGTGGTTAAATGGATTTTTGTGCAGAATGTGGACATTCTTTGAAAATGTACGGGAGATGCATATTTGGTTTCTGGGTTGCATGTCTGGGTTGGGAGCCCACTTTAAAAGTAATCGCTGATGCCCATAAACATCGTGAAAATTCCCACGCTTACCTGACCGTTAAACTGTCACCTCCAATCTACCTGTCAAATGTCCTGACGGTAAATAAATTGGTTAAACACAAGTATTTTATGGTATCTTCAAATGACTTTACTTAATTTAATTTTATGTGCTTCTAAATGCATCTAAGAGAACCTAGCAAACCTGGGGACAGCATGCGACAGCGCCCGCAATAAGCTACGATACCTGGCGATAAGCCAGCTGTTGCCGAGAAATTTCAAACCGGTTGATTTCTCAGCGACGCGCCGAGATCCACTATGATTGTTGGAAGACTCCTCACGGTCATGCCCGCGACACCCCGGCGAATTGTCGGCGACAGCCTGGTCACCGGCAGTTGCTTTAAAATTGCATAAGTGGGACAGGCCCTTAACTCAGTGGGACAGGCAGCATCTCTGGAGAGAAGGAATGGGTGATGTTTCGGGTCGACACTCTTCTTCAGACTTGAGTCTGCAGAAGGGTCTCGACCTGAAACGTCACCCATTCCTTCTTACAGTTCTGCAAAGTATCTCGAAAGACCAAAGATTCCTTCTCTCCAGAGATGCAGCCTGTCCCGCTGAGTTACTCCAGCATTTTGTATCTAACTCCAGTCAACCAGTTCAGTTAAACAGTTAGTGAAACACCAGGCTACATGTTTGTGGGCAGAACTGTAAGATCATAAATCTGTCTTGTAGAAATGCGGATTTGATCCTGTATCAGGCAATTATTGGATGAAATGACTGATTGATGCTTTTGTTTTTGAAGACCCTGTTGTTTCAAAGAAGACAGTTATGTACGAGGTGGTTGAGGTAATGGTTGATGGGCAGGTGGTGTCTACTGAAACTCAGCAGGTCAGAAATTAAGCAAAGGTTTAGAAGACAAGAAGAAAGATCTTCAGATGCCATGGACACCGATGTCAATGATTTTCCACTTTCTGTATCTCTGAGACATTAATAAAGTTTTGGGGAAACGGCCAGCTGAGTAGTCTGTTCAATACTCCAGTCTCCACCTCCACACCCTTTCAAACTGACCACAACAGATCTTTGCTAGCATGCAGGCCACTCAGAAGCTCTGAGCTTCTTTAGGTGAAGGCTCCCTCAACTGGACTTTCAAAAGCAAGGCTTCACTCTTTTGCAAATAATCACTCAGCATGAAACAAGCCCATCGGCCCCACTCATCCATGCATTGATGAAGGGGCAAGCATGCTTGATTAATCTTCTGGAATTTTTTGAGGATGTAACAAGTAGAATGGATAAGGGAGAGCTTGTGGAGGTGGTGTATCTGGACTTTCAAAAAGCCTTTGACAAGGTCCCACACAAAAGATTAGTATGCAAAATTAGAGCACATGGTATTGGGGGTAGGGTATTGACATGGATAGAGAACTGGTTGTCAGACAGGAAGCAAAGAGTAGGAATTAACAGCACGGCAGGCAGTGACTAGTGGGGTGCCGCAAGGCTCGGTGCTGGGACCCCAGTTATTTACAACACATAAACAATTTAAACCAGCGAATTAAATGTAACATCTCTAAGTTTGCGAATGACACAAAGCTGGGTGGCAGTGTGAGCTGCGAGGAGGATGCTATGAGGCTGCAGGGTGACTTGGATAGGTTGGGTGAGTGGGCAGATGCATGGCAGATGCAGTATAATGTGGATAAATGTGAGGTCATCCACTTTGGTGGCAAGAACAGGAAGGCAGATTATTATCGGCTGGGCTTGTATACACTGGATTTTAGAAGGATGAGAGGGGATCTTAACAAAACATATACGATTATTAAGGGGTTGGACATGTTAGAGGCAGGAAACATGTTCCCAATGTTGAGGGAGTCCAGAACCAGGGGCCACAGTTTAAGAATAAGGGGTAGGCCATTTAGAACGGAGATGAGGAAAAACCTTTTCAGTCAGAGAGTTGTAAATCTGTGGAATTCACTGCCTCAGAAGGCAGTGGAGGCCAATTCTCTGAATGCATTCAATAGACAATAGACAATAGGTGCAGGAGTAGGCCATTCAACCCTTTGAGCCAGCACCGCCATTCAATGCGATCATGGCTGATCACTCTCAATCAGTACCCCGTTCCTGCCTTCTCCCCATACCCCCTCACTCTGCTATCCTTAAGAGCTCTATCCAGCTCTCTCTTGAAAGCATCCAACGAACTGACCTCCACTGCCTTCTGAGGCAGAGAATTCCACACCTTCACCACTCTCTGACTGAAAAAGTTCTTCCTCATCTCCGTTCTAAATGGCCTACCCCTTATTCTTAAACTGTGGCCCCTTGTTCTGGACTCCCCCAACATTGGGAACATGTTTCCTGCCTCTAATGTGTCCAATCCCCTAATTATCTTATATGTTTCAATAAGATCCCCCCTCATCCTTCTAAATTCCAGTGTATACAAGCCTAATTGCTCCAGCCTTTCAACATACGACAGTCCCGCCATTCCGGGAATTAACCTAGTGAACCTACGCTGCACGCCCTCAATAGCAAGAATGTCCTTCCTCAAATTTGGAGACCAAAACTGCACATAGTACTCCAGGTGCAGTCTCACCAGGGCCCGGTACAACTGTAGAAGGATATCTTTGCTCCTATACTCAACTCCTCTTGTTATGAAGACCAACATTCCATTGGCTTTCTTCACTGCCTGCTGTACCTGCATGCTTCCTTTCAGTGACTGATGCACTAGGACACCCAGATCTCGTTGAACATCCCCTCTTCCTAACTTGACACCATTCAGATAATAATCTGCCTTTCTATTCTTACTTCCAAAGTGAATAACCTCACACTTATCTACATTAAACTGCATCTGCCATGTATCCGCCCATTCACACAACCTGTCCAAGTCACCCTGCAGCCTTATTGCATCTTCCTCACAATTCACACTACCCCCCAGCTTAGTATCATCTGCAAATTTGCTAATGGTACTTTTAATCCCTTCATCTAAGTCATTAATGTATATCGTAAATAGCTGGGGCCCCAGCACCGAACCTTGCGGTACCCCACTGGTCACTGCCTGCCATTCCGAAAGGGACCCATTTATCCCCACTCTTTGCTTTCTGTCTGTCAACCAATTTTCTATCCATGTCAGTACCCTACCCCCAATACCATGTGCTCTAATTTTGCCCACTAATCTCCTATGTGGGACCTTGTCGAAGGCTTTCTGAAAGTCGAGGTACACCACATCCACTGACTCTCCCCTGTCAATTTTCCTAGTTACATCCTCCTTTCTTAAAAAGTGGGATAACATTTGCTATCCTCCAATCCACAGGAACTGATCCTGAATCTATAGAACATTGAAAAATGATCTCCAATGCTTCCACTATTTCTAGAGCCACCTCCTTAAGTACCCTGGGACGCAGACCATCAGGCCCTGGGGATTTATCAGCCTTCAGTCCCATCAGTCTACCCAAAACCATTTCCTGCCTAATGTGGATTTCCTTCAGTTCCTCCATCACCCTAGGTTCTCCGGCCCCTAGAACATTTGGGAGATTGTGTGTATCTTCCTCAGTGAAGACAGATCCAAAGTAACGGTTTAACTCGTCTGCCATTTCTTTGTTCCCCATAATAAATTCCCCCGCTTCTGTCTTCAAGGGACCCACATTTGCCTTGAATGTTTTTTTCCTCTTCACGTACCTAAAAAAACTTTTGCTATCCTCCTTTATATTATTGGCTAGTTTACCCTCGTACCTCATCTTTTCTCCCCGTATTGCCTTTTTAGTTAACTTTTGTTGCTCTTTAAAAGAGTCCCAATCCTCTGGCTTCCCACTCTTCTTTGCTATGTTATACTTCCTCTCCTTAATTTTTATGCTGTCCTTGACTTCCCTTGGAAGAGACAGGTGTCTCTTACTCCCCTTAGAGTCTTTCCGCCTCTTTGGGATAAATTGATCCTGCAACCTCTGCATTATTCCCAGGAATACCTGCCATTGCTGTTCTACCGCCTTCCCTGCTAGGGCCTCCTTCCAGTCAATTTTGGCCAGCTCCTGCCTCATGCCTCTGTAATCCCCTTTGCTATACTGTAATACTGACACTTCCGATTTTCCCTTCTGCCTTTCCATTTGCAGAGTAAAACTTATCATGTTGTGATCACTGCCTCCTAATGGCTCTTTTACCTCTAGTCCCCTTATCCCGTTATTCAAGAGAGAGCTAGATAGAGCTCTTAAGGATAGAGGAGTCAGGGGGTATGGGGAGAAGGCAGGAATGGGGTACTGATTGAGAATGATCAGCCATGATCACATTGAATGGTGGTGCTGGCTCGAAGGGCCAAATGGCCTACTCCTGCACCTATTGTCTATTGTCTATCTGAATGGTGTCAGATTCGGCGAAGTGGAAGTGCAACGAGACCTGGGTGTGCTTGTACATCGGTTACTGAAAGTAAGCATGCAGGTACAGCAGGCAGTGAAGAAATGTTGGCCTTCATTGCGAGAGAATTTGAGTTTAGGAGCAAGGATGTCCCACTGCAGTTATATGGGGCCCTGGTGAGACCGCACCTGGAGTATTGGGTGCAATTTTGGTCTCCTAATTTGAGGAAGGGCATTATTGCTATTGAGGGAGTGCAGCGTAGGTTCACCAGGTAAATTCCCAGAATGGCGGGACTGACATATGATGAAAGAATGGCCGCATCTCAGGAGAGAAGGAATGGGTGACGTTTCGGGTCGAGACCCTTCTTCAGACTGATGTCAGGGGGGCGGGACAAAGGAAATATATAGGTGAAGACAGGAAGATAGAGGGAGATCTGGGAAGGGGGAGGGGAAGAGAGGGACAGAGGAACTAACTAAAGTTGGAGAAGTCGATGTTCATACCACTGGGCTGCAAGCTGCCCAGGCGAAATATGAGGTGCTGTTCCTCCAATTTCCGGTGGGCCTCACTATGGCACTGGAGGAAGCCCATGACAGAAAGGTCAGACTGGGAATGGGAGGGGGAGTTGAAGTGCTCGGCCACTGGGAGATCAGTTTGGCCAACGCGGACCGAGCGCAGGTGTTGAGCGAAGCAATCGCCGAGCCTGCGTTTGGTTTCGCCGATGTAAATAAGTTGACATCTGGAGCAGCGGATACAATAGATGAGGTTGGAGGAGGTGCAGGTGAACCTCTGTCTCACCTGGAAAGACTGTTTGGGTCCTTGGATGGAGTTGAGGGGGGAGGTAAAGGGACAGGTGTTGCATCTCGTGCGGTTGCAGGGGAAAGTGCCCGGGGATGGGGTGGTTTGGGTAGGAAAGGACGAGTGGACCAGGGAGTTACGGAGGGAACGGTCTCTGCGGAACGCAGAAAGGGGAGGGGATGGGAAGATATGGCCAGTGGTGGGGTCGTGTTGTAGGTGACAGAAATGTTGGCGGATGATTTGTTGGATCCGCTGGCTGGTGGGG
>NW_027603758.1:0-10049 GCF_053455715.1 Rhinoraja longicauda
GGTTACAATGGAAACCCTACGAGGACGGGCCCAACGGGAAAGAGGGGTACTGGGAAAAGGGGAGGTCACCATCCCTCCCCCCTTCCCCTCTCCCATCACCCCTCCCTTCCCCCTCCCTCCCACTCCCCTTCCCCACCCTTCCCCTCCCCCTCCCCCTCACCCCACTTCCCCCTCCCCTCCCCCCTCCCCTCCCTCCTCCCTCCCTCCCCCTTCCCTCCCCCCACTCCACTCCCGGTTACAATGGAAACCCTACGAGGACGGGCCCAACGGGCACACTTGTGCTAGTCTATCTATATACTATTAAAACTCAGATCTTGTGTTAAATTTATATATATATATATCTGTGATTTCGCTGATTTCGGAAAAACGGTGAACCGTAGCACCACGATTTTTAAGTTACAGAGGTTTTAAAAGAGCTGCCCCCCCAATGATTTATTGAAGGTTCTATAGGGGGCGCTGCGGTGCGGATTTAGTCTTCAGCTTGTGACGTCACAATGGACAAGCAGCTGCAATTGTGTGTCTACTCTTTACAGAGGTTTTAAATACGAGGACGGGCACAACGGGGAAAGAGGGGTACTGGGAAAAGGGGAGGTCCCCCTCCCTCCCCCCTTCCCCCTCCCCTCCCCCTCCCTCCCCCTCCCTCCCCCTCCCCCCTACCCCCCTCCCTCCCCTCCTTCCCCCCTCCCCTCCCCCATCCCTCCCCCTCCCCCCTCCCTCCCCCTCCCCCCTACACCCCTCCATCGCCTCTCCCTCCCCTCCCCCCTCCCTCCCCTCCCCCCTCCACACCTCCCTCCTCCCTCTCTCCCCCTTCCCTCCCCTCCCGGTTAAAATGGAAACCCTACGAGGACGGGCCCAACGGGCACACTTGTGCTAGTCTATCTTATTAAAAGTCAGATCTTGTGAATAAATGTATGTATGAATATATATATATATATATATATATATATATATGTGTAATTTCGCTGATTACGGCAAAACGGTAAACCGTAGCGCCACGATGTTTGCGCCGCCTTAATCAACACGCGGACAGCTGCTGGAAAATGTTTTTTTAATTTAATTCGGTCGCATATTTTTTAAGTTACAGAGGTTTTAAAGCGCTGCCCCCCCCTGATTTATTGAAGGTTTTTAGGGGGTGCTGTGGTGCGGCTGTGCTCAGTACTCATGCGCGGCATCTCCTCACTTGTATATATATTTCACTGATTCGGCTGATTACGGCAAAACGGTAAACAGTAGCGCCACAATTTTTGCACCGCCTAACCACACCGCTGGACGCTTGCCGAAAATGATTTTTTTTATTTAATTCGGTCGTTTATGTTTAAAAGTCAAGACTTTTTTTCTCTCACTTATTTCGGCTGATTTCGGCAAAAACGGTGAACCGTAGCGTCGCGGTTTTTGCACCGCCTTAATCACCACGCTGAACGCTGCTTGAGTCGGTCGTGTATTTTTTAAGTTACAGAGGTTTTAGTAAAAAAAATTAAAAATCAGCCGTTTTTTCCATTGACTTCAGCGTGTGACGTCAAAATAAGAGCTCGCGCAACCCCCCTCCTATTGATTTATTGAAGGCTTTCAGCGTGTCGCTGCTGTGCGTATGGGCTCCCCTCTCCTCTCTCCCCTTGCTTCTCTCCTCTCTCCTACACCCGGGAGACCCGGGTGGGGAAAGGGGGGGGGGGTGGGGGAGAGTAAGAGTGTGTCTGGGGAGAGAGAATGGTGGCGGGGTCTGAGAATGGGGACTGGGGAGGGGGAAAGGGGGGTGTGGGGAGAGTAAGATTGGGGTTGGGGGAGGAGAGAATGGGGGGTGTGGGAATGGGCCCAACGGGCCCTATTCGCTAGTCTATCTATCTATCTATCTATCTATCTATCTATCTATATACTATTAAAACTCAGATCTTGTTTAAATTTTTGGAAATGACCTCAACCGTACGTAACATCGATTGCGGAAAAAAGGCGAACCGTAGCGCCACGGTTTTCGCACCGCCTCAATCGCCAATCTTGCGCTCGCTCGGCCGTGATATTTTCACTTAATTTGGGCGCGTATTTTTTAAGTTACAGAGGTTTTAAAGCGCTGCCCCCCCCTTTTCAGGGGGGCGCTGTGGTGCGGATTTAGTCTTCAGCGTGTGATGTCACAATGCCCCTGTGAGATGAGCTCGAGCTGACCCCCCTTCCCCCCCCTTCAGCGTGTGATGTCACAATGGACAAGCAGCTGCTATTGGGTGTCTGCTCTTTACAAATTTACATCTTTTTATTTTTAACCTTTTTTTTTCAAGGTCTTCAGCTTGTGACGTCACAATGCTTGTGTGAGATGGGTTCAACATTGTTGCGAAAGGCAGCTGATTGTTTTTTAAAGTTGTGTTTTTTATTGCAAGTCACTTAACATACACAGATCAGCATGGGGCCCCTATGCTCGTGGGCCACCGGGGCAAGTGGGGAGGGGGACAACAGGGGTCGTTGCAGAGGGGGCTTGGTGGTTTGGGACCCTGTCCCCCTTCCCCCTCAACCCCTTCCTCCCCCTTCCTTCATCCCCACTCCCTCCCCCCCTCCCCAACTCCCTCCCCACTCCCCCCCCCTCCCTCCACCCTTCACCCTCCCTCCCCCCCTTCCGGTTACAATGGAAACCCTACGGGGACGGACCCAAAGGAGAAAGAGGGGTACTGGGCAAAAGGGTGGTCCCCCTCCCTCCACCTTCCCCCCTCCCCTCCCCCCCTCCCTCCCTCCTCCCTCCCTTCCCTCCCCCCCACTCCCCTCCCGGTTACAATGGAAACCCTACGAGGATGGGCCCAACGGGGAAAGAGGGGTACTGGGAAAAGGAGAGGTCCCCCTCCCTCCCCCTTCCCCCTCCCTCCCCCCTCCCTCCCCTTCCCTCCACCTCCCCCCTTCCCCCCTCCCCCCCTTCCCCTCCCCTCCCCCCCTCCATCCCCCTCCCCTCCTCCATCCCTCCCCCCTCCCTCCCCACCTCCCGGTTACAATGGAAACCCTACGAGGACGGGCCCAACGGGGAAAGAGGGGTACTGGGAAAAGGGGAGGTCCCCCTCCCTCCTCCCTTCCCCCTCCCTCCCCTCTCCCTCCACCTCCCCCTCTTCCCCCCTCCCCTTCCCCCCTCCCCTCCCCCCTTCCCTCCCCTCCTCCCTCCACACCTCCCTCCTCCCTCCCCCCTCCCTCCCCGCCTCCCGGTTACAATGGAAACCCTACGAGGACGGGCCCAACGGGGAAAGAGGGGTACTGGGAAAATGGGAGGTCCCCCTCCCTCCCCCTTCCCCCCTCCCTCCCCCCTCCCTCCACCTCCCCCCCTTCCCCCTCCCCTCCCCCCCTTCCCTCCCCTCCTCCCTCCACACCTCCCTCCCTCCCCCCACCCTCCCCGCCTCCCGGTTACAATGGAAACCCTACGACGACGGGCCCAACGGGGAAAGAGGGGTACTGGGAAAACGGGTGGTCCCCCTCCCTCCCCCCTTCCCCCTCCCTACCCCCTCCCTCCCCTCTCCCTCCCCCTTCCCCCTTCCCCCCTCCCCCTCCCTTCCCCCCTCCACACCTCCCTCCTCCCTTCCCTCCCCCCCACTCCCCTCCCGGTTATAATGGAAACCTTACGAGGACGGGCACAACGGGGAAAGAGGGGTACTGGGAAAAGGGGAGGTCCCCTTCCATCCCCCTTCCACCCTCCCTCCCTCCCCCCTTCCCCCCACCCCTCCCCCTCTCCCTCCCCCCTCCCTCCACCTCCCCCCCTTCCCCCCTCCCCCTCCCTCCCCCTCCCCTCCTCCCTCCACACCTCCCTCTTCCCTCCCTCCCCCTCCCTCCCCCTCCCTCCCTGCCTCACGGTTACAATGAAAACCCTACGAGGACGGGCCCAACGGGGAAAGGGGTGTGCTGGGGAAAGGGGGGGGGAGAGTAAGAGTGTATCTGGGGGAGAGAGAATGGGGGGGTCTGAGAATGGGGACTGGGGAGGGGGACAACAGGGGGCTTGGTGGTTTGGGAAAGAAGAGTACTGGGAAAAGGGGAGGTACCCCTCCCTCCCCACTCTCCTCCCTCCCTCATCCCTCCCTCCCTGCCTCCCGTCCCAGCAGCGCTGACTGCCGAGAGGTGTAGTCGCCGTCGCCTCTCCCGCTGTTTGATTTCATTTATAACAAAGACATTTATTTAAAATGAGGAATGTGATTTTCATTAAGTTTGATTTTATTTATTTTAAAAAAGCTGATGCTCTATAGATAAGTTTATTTCCTTTTCAACAAAGAACGCTGTTTATTTTAAAGTAAAATAGACCCTCCCCCCCACCCCCCTCCCTCCCCTCTCCCTCCCCATCCCCCTCCCCCCCTTCCCCCTCCCCTCCCCCCTCCACTCCACCCTCCCCTCCCCCCCTCCCTCCCACTTCCCTCCCTCCCATCCTCCCGGTTACAATGGAAACCATACGAGGACGGGCCCAACGGGCACACTTGTGCTAGTATATTATTAAAACTCACTTCTTGTTTATAAATATGTTTGTATCCTGGGTTTGTGTATGTATCACTGATTGCGGCAAAACTGTAAACCGTCGCGTCACGGTTTTTGCAGCGCCTTGATCACCAACCTCCCGTCTGACCGGCCGCGATATTTTCATTTAATTTGGTCATATATTTTTTAAGTTACAGAGGTTTTAAAGCGCTGCCCCCCCTGATTTATCGAAGTTTTGACAGAAGGGGGGCGCTGCGGTGCGGATTAATCTTCATTGTGATGTCACAATGCCCCTGTGCCAAGCAGCTGCTATTGAGTGTCTGCTCTTTACAAATTTACATTTTTTAATTTTTAACCTTTTTTTTCCAAAGGTCTTCAGCTTGTGACGTCACAATGCTTGTGCTACATTGTTGCGAAAAGCAAATGGTTGTTTTTTAAAGTTGTGTTTTTAATTGCAAGTCACTTAACATACACAGATCAGCATGGGGCCCCTATGCTCGTGGGCCACCGGGGCAAGTGTTACGAAAAAAGAAAGGGGAGGTCCCCCTTCCCCCCTCAACCCCTTCCTCCCCACTCCTTCCCACCTCCATCCCCACTCCCTCCCCCCCTCCTCCCCAACTCCCTCCCCATCCCTCCCCACCTCCCTCACCCCTCGGGGACGGGCCCAACGGGGAAAGAGGGGTACTGGGAAAAGGAGAGGTCCCCCTCCCTCCCCCTTCCCCCTCCCTCCCCCCTCCCCCTCCCTCCCCCCTCCCTCCCCCTCCCTCCACCTCCCCCCCTTCCCCCCTCCCCCCTTCCCCTCCCACCCCTTCCCCCCTCCCCTCCCCCCCTCCATCCCCCTCCCCTCCTCCATCCCTCCCCCCTCCCTCCCCACCTCCCAGTTACAATGGAAACCCTACGAGGACGGGCCCAACGGGGAAAGAGGGGTACTGGGAAAAGGGGAGGTCTCCCATCCTCCTCCCTTCCCCCCTCCCTCCCCTCTCCCTCCACCTCCCCCTCTTCCCCCTCCCATTCCCCCCTCCCCTCCCCCTTCCCTCCCCTCATCCCTCCTCACCTCCCTCCTCCCTCCCTCCCCCTCCCTCCCCGCCTCCCGGTTACAATGGAAACCCTACGAGGACGGGCCCAACGGGGAAAGAGGGGTACTGGGAAAACCGGTGGTCCCCCTCCCTCCCCCCTTTCCCCCTCCCTCCCCCTCCCCATAACCCCTCCCTCCACTCTCCCTCCCCCCTCCCCCCTCCCCTCCCCCACTCCCTCCCCCTCCCCTCCCCCCTCCCTCCTCCCTTCCCTCCCCCCCACTCCCCTCCCGGTTACAATGGAAACCCTACGAGGACGGGCCCAACGGGGAAAGAGGGGTACTGGGAAAAGGGGAGGTCCCCCTCCCTCCCCCTTCTCCCCTCCCCTCCCCCTCCCTCCCCCCCTACCCCCCTCCCTCCCCTCTCCCTCCCCCCTTCCCCTATCCAACCCTCCCCTCCCCCTCCCCTCCTCCCTCCACACCTCCCTCCTCCCTCCCTCCCCCTTCCCTCCCTCCCCTCCTCCCGGTAACAATGGAAACCCTACGAGGACGGGCCCAACGGGGAAAGCGGGGTACTGGGAAAAGGGGAGGTCCCCCTCCTTCCCCCTTTCCCCCCTCCCTACCCCCCTCCATCCTCTCTCCCCTCCCCCCTCCCCTCCCCTCCTCCCTCCCCCCTCCCTCCCCCTCCCCCTCCCCTCCCCCCTCCCCTCCCCTCCTCCCTCCCCCCTCCCTCCCCCTCCCCCTCCCCCCCCTCCCTCCCTCCCCCTCCCTTCCTCCCTCCCTCCCCCTTCCCTCCCCCCCACTCCCCTCCCGGTTACAATGGAAACCCTACGAGGACGGGCCCAACGGGCACACTTGTGCTAGTATACTATTAAAACACAGATCTTATGAATATGTGTTATGTATGTATCTGTGATTTCGCTGATTTCGGCAAAACGGTGAACCGTAGCGCCACGATTTTTGCACCGCCTTAATCACCACGCTGACAGCTGCTGGTCGTATATTTTTAAGTTTCAGAGGTTTTAAAGCGCTGCCCCCCCCCCTGATTTATTGAAGGTTCAATAGGGGGCGCTGCGGTGCGGATTTAGTCTTCAGCGTGTGACGTCACAATGGACAAGCAGCTGCTATTGGGTGTCTGTAAAGGTCGGGAAGTTGGAGAGAGGACGACCTATTGTAAGTAAGTACCTGTTAATAGTGGTAGAAACGGCAGTTTAAAAAGAGCGCCAATAGGGCACTGTTAATCAGTCTGTAAAGGTCGGGAAGTTGGAGAGAGGACGACCATTGGCTGAAAGTAAGTACCTGTTAATAGTGGTAGAAACGGCAGTTTAAAAAGAGCGCCAATAGGGCACTGTTAATCAGTCTGTAAAGGTCGGGAAGTTGGAGAGAGGACGAGCATTGGCTGAAAGTAAGTGGGAATTACAGTGTAATAAGTCAGTCAGAAGAAAATACGTGGATTGGTTGATCATTTAAGTGAGAAGTCTGGTAAATCGGACAATCAGGCAATTTAATTGGTGATATAAGCAAGACTTGCAAAAGGGTGCAGCCCTGTCCGGGTGCAGCCCTGTGGGGGAAGTGCCCTGTGAGAAAAGTGCGAGTCTTTGGCAAGGAGGCTGAGGTGAGGAGGTTACAATTGTTTTAAGCCAGACACAAGGTAATGGCGGAAAAGTTGGTGCAGTGTGTTTCCTGCAGGATGTGGGAAGACAGGGACGTCGCTGGAGCTTCTGGGAGCTACACCTGCAAGAACTGTGTCCAGGTGCAGCTCCTGAAGGGACGTGTGGTGAAGTTGGAGAGGCAGTTGGATGACCTCAGGGCCATCCGGGAATGCGAGAGTTTCCTCGACAGGACCTATTGTGAGGCTGTCACGCCAAGGGTCCAGGTCGAGCGAAGGTGGGAGACTGTTTCAAGGGGGAGTGGACGAGGACTTCAGGAGACCCCAGTGGCTGTGCCTATTGCAAATAGGTATACCCTCTTGGGAACTGTCGGGGCAGAAGACGTTTCCAGTCCGAGTGGCGGACCTGTTGGCAAGGATACTCGACAGGGGAGACCGAAGTCAGGAAGAGCCGTAGTGGTCGGTGACTCCATCGTCCGAGGGACGGACAGAAGATTCTGTGGCAGCAGGAGGGACTTGAGGATGGTCTGTTGCCTCCCTGGTGCCAGGGTTCAACACATCACGGACCGGCTTCAGAAAATCCTAGAGAGGGAAGGCGATCAACCTGAAGTCGTTGTGCATGTGGGCACGAATGACGTCGGGCGGAAGAGGAAGGAGGTGCTACAGCGGGAGTTTAGAGAGTTGGGAAAAACACTGAGAAGTAGGACGTCGAAGGTGGTTATCTCTGGACTGCTACCGGTACCCTCGTGCTGGTGAGGCCAGGAACAGAGAGATAGAGGGTATGAATTTATGGCTGAGGGGCTGGTGCAGAGAGCAGGGATTTAGATTTCTGGACCACTGGGATCTCTTCTGGGCTAGGGGTGACTTGTACAAAAGGGACGGGTTGCATCTTAACAGCAGGGGGACAAACATTCTGGCAGGCAGGCAGGTTTGCTAGTGTGACACCTGTGGCTTTAAACTAAGTAATGGGGGGGAGGGGTTGACAAATTGTGAATATGAAGAGGTAAAAAAAGGGAATACAGGAGATATTGCAAAAGACTCTCGGAAGAATGGGAACAGAAGTTCTAGAGGGGAAAAGAAATTAAGGGCAGGGCCAATTGTGACCGATGTGAGAGGGGAGGTGAATACAGAAGTTAAAGTGTTGTACTTAAATGCGCGTAGTATAAAAAATAAAGTGGATGAGCTTGAGGCTCAGTTAGTCATGGGCAAGTATGATGTTGTAGGGATCACTGAGACATGGCTACAAGAGGACCAGGGCTGGGAACTGAATATTCAGGGGTACAAAACGTATAGAAAAGACAGACAGGTGGGCAGAGGAGGTGGGGTTGCTCTGATGGTAAGGTATGATATTCATTCCCTTGCAAGGGGTGACATAGAATCAGGAGATGTTGAATCAGTATGGATAGAAATGAGAAATTGTAAGGGTAAAAAGACCATAATGGGAATTATCTATAGGCCCCCAAACAGTAGCCTCGACATAGGGTGCAAGTTGAATCAGGAGATAAAATTGGCGTGTCAAAAATGTAATGCTACGGTGGTTATGGGAGATTTCAACATGCAGGTAGACTGGGAAAATCAGGTTGGAAATGGACCCCAGGAAAGAGAGTTTGTAGAGTGCCTTCGAGATGGATTCTTAGAACAGCTTGTACTGGAGCCTACCAGGGAGAAGGAAATTCTGGATTTAGTGTTGTGTAATGATCCTGATCTGATAAGGGGACAAGAGGTAAAAGAGCCATTAGGAGGCAGTGATCACAACATGATAAGTTTTACTCTGCAAATGGAAAGGCAGAAGGGAAAATCGGAAGTGTCCGTATTACAGTATAGCAAGGGGGATTACAGAGGCATGAGGCAGGAGCTGGCCAAAATTGACTGGAAGGAGGCCCTAGCAGGGAAGACGGTAGAACAGCAATGGCAGGTATTCCTGGGAATCATGCAGTGGTTGCAGGATCAATTTATTCCAAAGAGGTGGAAAGACTCTAAGGGGAGTAAGAGACACCTGTGGCTGACAAGGGAAGTCAGGGACAGCATAAAAATTAAGGAGAGGAAGTATAACATAGCAAAGAAGAGTGGGAAGACAGAGGATTGGGACTCTTTTAAAGAGCAACAAAAGTTAACTAAAAAGGCAATACGGGGAGAAAAGATGAGGTACGAAGGTAAACTAGCCAATAATATAAAGGAGGATAGCAAAAGTTTTTTTAGGTACGTGAAGAGGAAAAAAATAGTCAAGGCAAATGTGGGTCCCTTGAAGACAGAAACAGGGGAATTTATTATGGGGAACAAAGAAATGGCAGACGAGTTAAACCGTTACTTTGGATCTGTCTTCACTGAGGAAGATACACACAATCTCCCAAATGTTCTAGGGGCCGGAGAACCTATGGTGATGGAGGAACTGAAGGAAATCCACATTAGGCAGGAAATGGTTTTGGGTAGACTGATGGGACTGAAGGCTGATAAATCCCCAGGGCCTGATGGTCTGCATCCCAGGGTACTTAAGGAGGTGGCTCTAGAAATAGTGGAAGCATTGGAGATCATTTTTCAATGTTCTATAGATTCAGGATCAGTTCCTGTGGATTGGAGGATAGCAAATGTTATCCCACTTTTTAAGAAAGGAGGGAGAGAGAAAACGGGTAACTATAGACCAGTTAGCCTGACATCAGTGGTGGGGAAGATGCTGGATTCAATTATAAAAGACCAAATTGCTGAGCATTTGGATAGCAGTAACGGGATCGTTCCGAGTCAGCATGGATTTACGAAGGGGAAATCATGCTTGACAAATCTACTGGAATTTTTTGAGGATGTAACTAGGAAAATTGACAGGGGAGAGTCAGTGGATGTGGTGTACCTCGACTTTCAGAAAGCCTTCGACAAAGTCCCACATAGGAGATTAGTGGGCAAAATTAGGGCACATCGTATTGGGGGTAGGGTACTGACATGGATAGAAAATTGGTTGACAGACAGAAAGCAAACAGTGGTGATAAATGGGGCCCTTTCGGAATGGCAGGCAGTGACCAG
>NW_027603759.1:0-10042 GCF_053455715.1 Rhinoraja longicauda
GCTCTGGTTTAGCCAGTGCCAGCCCTGGCTAGTGCTCTGGTTTAGCCAGTGCCAGCCCTGCTTAGTGCCAGTGGTTTAGCCAGTGTCCGCCCCGGTTAGTGCCAGTGGTTTAGCCAGTGACCGCCCCGGTTAGTGCCAGTGGTTTAGCCAGTGTCAGCCCTGGTTAGTGCCAGTGGTTTAGCCAGTGTAAGCCTTGGTTAATGCAGTGATTGGCCAGTGTTAGCCCTGGTAATGCAGTAGTTATCCAGTGTTAGCCCTGGTCAATGCAGTGGTTTAGCCAGTGTTAGCCCTGGTTAATGGCAGTGTTTAGCCAGTGCCAGCCTTGGTCAATGCAGTGGTTTAGCCAGTGTTACCCTGGTTAATGCAGTGGTTTTGCCAGTGCCAGTCATGGTCCCACAGAGCACCAGGTAGAACACCTTCACCAAGGTTCGGAGAGGGTTGAAGAGAAAGAACAGAAGCGGCTGTTTGTCAGCTTGGACATGCCTTGTAGCAGCAACTGGTCCAAGTGAGGAAAACTCAACAAACTCCAAGCTTCATTAACGATGTAGCGAAATGGTGATGTGGATCTTTGGGTTTCAGCTCTTTGGCAAACCTGCACATATTGATCAGGCAGTGCAGAGAGATCAGATGGAAAACTATTGGCACCACCATTTCTATCAGCAAAAAAATGACTTGAAGGTTATTGAAACTATTGGTCTGCGCAGCAATCTGAAATGAGACATTGATTTCTAAATGTCAGCCAGATTACAAAACTGCAACCCAATCAATAGGATGATCTTCGGTTATTTTTTCTTCAAACACTTCTTTATTTAAACAAAACAAGTGATGACTCTCAAAAGATAATTTCATTTACATGCATTCTATTTTAGATTATTTCATATTGTCTATTTTAAAGCCGCACTTAGACAAGGGTTTAAAGATGAATGTTTGATCCGAAGTGTCGCATTGTTCGATGCATTTCCAGCGAGCTGCGGATCTCGATCTCGCATCCTGCAGGGAATGCAACGGAGATTTCAGACTGAGCTGGGGAATGACGGAGAGGGAGATAAAGTGAATGGAGCAGCTGACGGGGGAGGAAGAACAAGAGAGGAAACTCCAATAATGTGCTGCTCGTAGGAGATGGATAATTCCATTTACGGGCTGAGAGGAGGATGAGTTGTCATTAGTTACCAAGTTGATAAAGGTGGTGAGACCGTTAAATATTGGCCCCAACTGTCAACATTAGGATTGAAAGCTGCACCAGGCTGAGAAGGTTTGGCCTGAGCTTATAGTTAAGGGTTGCCAACTATCTCACTCCCAAATACAGGACCAGGTGACATCCGTGCCCCACCAGCGGCCACATGCTCCCGCTCCATCAATGGTGACCGAGTCCACACTTTAACACCATCCCACACACACCAGGGACAATTTACATTTACACCAAGCCAAATGGCCTACAAACCCACAAGACTTTGGAGTGTGGAAAGAAACCAAAGATCTCGGAGAAAACACACACGATCACAGGTAGAACGTACAAACTCCGTACAGACAGCACCCGTAGTCAGGATCGAACCCGGGTCTCTGGCGCTGTGAGGCAGCAGCTCCACCTGCTGCACCATCGTGGACGGTCGTGGTCTCAGGTTGACAGAGACCATGGTGCAGATTGACGCAGACGCTCTGGGTTAATGTTAATGCCAAGCTAACTGAGGAACCTTTCTCTCTCCCTTCCTGTGATAAATGTGCGGATGGATAATGAGCCCAGTGAACAGCAATGAACGGTGTCATTCTAATACGGTTTGTTTCTTGCGAAGCTTTACTACTGTGAAAGAGCCTTGCGAAAACAAAGCTCGGATGTAATTATGGGGCTGACGCACTGAAGATTGGGCAGCAGAGAGTTTAGTTTAATAGGTGAGAACTGTGGTGGCTTCAACCTTGGAGCATCCTAGAAGATTGAAGTTGAAATAATATCATCAGTGCAAATTGCTTCCAAATGAAAAATACACTTACAGGTTTCAGAAATACATCAGAGAGCGACCAGGTTCAGCCAGTCTGGATTGTTTAGATTGTAAGAGACTAGGGGCTACAATTTGTGAACACTGCTCGGAATGCTCATACTGATCAATAAACCATTTAAATGTGATGTCAATCCTCGGGAACAATTATCCAACTGTGTGCAGTTGCTACTATGACTTCTTCTTCGAAGAGTTTTCTGAAAATGCTGCAAAGATTCTTTATTTAATCAGGTAGTTGGTATTAATCAGTTAGACAGGGGAAATATCAGATTTAGCCTTTATTAAACAACAAAACCACTTTCAATATTTCCTGTTTTTATTTTGATGTTGAAACTATATTGATAACCCTTTGGATTGGATTTTAAATTTCTCTGTAAAATTACTTCACAGAAATTGAATCCCGTTAGTCAAAGAGCGTAGGTTTCACAGAGTGACTCCACATCTCAGCACACACACACACACACACACACACACACACACACACACACACACACACACACACACACACACACACACACACACACACACACACACACACACACACACACACACACACACACACACACACACACAGACACACACACAGACACACACAGACACACCCACACACACACACACAACCACACACACACACCACACACACAGACACACAGACACAGTGTACAGGCACTGTGCTGCACGCACGCACGGAATACATGGAGTTACATCAAGGGGGCTGTCGGACCAGGCCACTCAGACCCCACGCTGGACACCACCCTGACCATCCCTGTGTGTCCCAGCCTGGTTCCAATGGCAACCTGTTTGTTTCCCAATACTCTGAACAAATCAGCAATATGTTTCGATTCATTTCTTTATTTGAATTTTAATTCCCTCGTGTGAATTGAAATAAATCTGTGTTTTATGAGGAATCTATTTTACACATTCACTGTTTTCAATGCACATCCCTCCTGCAGTACCTACATTAGTGGTCTACCTGTGCTCTACCTGTGCTTTACCTGCGTGGTCTACCTGTTGTCTACCTGTACTCTACTTATGGTCTACATGTGGTCAACCTGTGGTTTACCTGTGTGGTCTGGGTGGATTTATCCTTGTGCTCTTTCATTGTGAATGGCTTTAACTGGATCACATTACTTGAAAGTCGGATATGCAGGAAGGCACGGATATGCATGAGTGGGCAGGTATGCATGGGTATGCAGGTATGCATGGGTATGCAGGTATGCATGGGTATGCAGGTATGCATGGGTATGCAGGTATGCATGGGTATGCAGGTATGCATGGGTATGCAGGTATGCATGGGTATGCAGGTATGCAATGGTATGCAGGAATGCATGGATGTGGAGGTATGCATTGGTATGCAGGAATGCATGGATGTGGAGGGATATGGATCCTGTGCAGGCAGATGACATTTTGTTTGGCACAGACATTGTGGGCTGAAGGGCCTGTTCTTGTGCTGTACTGTTCTATGTTCTATCCTTGGACAGCAGAGATTGGCAGAAATATTTCCCCTGCTCCTTGTCTGCAGACCTGATCGAGGCTGTAAACGTTGGTGGGGTTACGTGATGGCTGCGTGTTTGACGTGTTAATGTAACAGACTAACCACACAGCAGCAACGTGCCTCGTGTGGTGATGCCAACTGTCCCAGCGTGTCGGGCAGTTCAAGCACCTTCTAACATCCTCTCCAGATGTGGGATGGAGGGGTCTCAGGATGGGTTGAGGAGGAGACGCCTGACTCCTCTGTTTATGGATGGTTGTTGCCTCCACAGATGCTGGGCCAGGGAGCTCTGAGCAGCAACGACCTGTTACTGAGTCACGGCCTGTTTCTGTGTTTCTATGTTTGTATGTTGCTGTGTTACTATGTTACTATGTTTCTATGTTACGATGTTTCTATGTTACTATGTTTGTATGTTTCTATGTCTCTGTGTCTCTATGTCTCTATGTCTCTCTGTCTCTGTGTCTCTGTGTCTCTGTGTCTCTGTGTCTCTGTGTCTCTGTGTCCCTGTGTCCCTGTGTCTCTGTGTCTCTGTGTCCCTGTGTCCCTGTGTCTCTGTGTCCCTGTGTCCCTGTGTCCCTGTGTCCCTGTGTCTCTGTGTCCCTGTGTCTCTGTGTCTCTGTGTCTCTGTGTCCCTGTGTCCCTGTGTCTCTGTGTCTCTGTGTCCCTGTGTCCCTGTGTCTCTGTGTCCCTGTGTCCCTGTGTCCCTGTGTCCCTGTGTCTCTGTGTCCCTGTGTCTCTGTGTCTCTGTGTCTCTGTGTCCCTGTGTCCCTGTGTCTCTGTGTCTCTGTGTCCCTGTGTCCCTGTGTCTCTGTGTCCCTGTGTCCCTGTGTCCCTGTGTCCCTGTGTCTCTGTGTCCCTGTGTCCCTGTGTCTCTGTGACTGTGTCTCCGTGTCTCTGTGTCTCTGTGTCCCTGTGTCCCTGTGTCCCTGTGTCCCTGTGTCCCTGTGTCTCTGTGTCCCTGTGTCCCTGTGTCCCTGTGTCCCTGTGTCCCTGTGTCTCTGTGTCTCTGTGTCTCTGTGTCCCTGTGTCCCTGTGTCCCTGTGTCCCTGTGTCCCTGTGTCCCTGTGTCTCTGTGTCCCTGTGTCCCTGTGTCCCTGTGTCTCTGTGTCTCTGTGTCCCTGTGTCCCTGTGTCCCTGTGTCCCTGTGTCCCTGTGTCCCTGTGTCTCTGTGACTGTGTCTCTGTGTCTCTGTGTCTCTGTGTCCCTGTGTCCCTGTGTCTCTGTGTCTCTACGTCTCTACGTCTCTGTGTCCCTGTGTCCCTGTGTCTCTGTGTCTCTGTGTCCCTGTGTCTCTGTGTCTCTGTGTCCCTGTGTCTCTGTGTCCCTGTGTCTCTGTGTCTCTGTGTCTCTGTGTCCCTGTGTCTCTGTGTCCCTGTGTCTCTCTGTCTCTGTGTCTCTGTGTCTCTGTGTCCCTGTGTCTCTGTGTCTCTCTGTCTCTGTGTCTCTGTGTCTCTGTGTCCCTGTGTCTCTGTGTCCCTGTGTCTCTGTGTCTCTGTGTCTCTGTGTCTCTGTGTCTACGTTTCCATGTTACTGAATCACGCCACCCTAACTCTGACCCTAATGCATTACGTTCATTTGATTACGGACGGAGCAGAGAGCGGCAAATTAGATTTTATGGTCAGATTGACTTCTCCACAGTTTTTCACATTGCTAGTTAGTTTCATGTTGTAAAGATTGATTTGAATATTACACGCCTTCAATTACACGTCTGCCAGTTACTCCACGCCTGCATCGCATTTCCATTGTTGGCTCCACTGATGAAGTGTTGCCCACGGTCTGGGTTAATGCACTGGTCTGCAGGTGAGGAGGGAGCTGCTGCATCTGCTGCATATGTTGCACCTGCTGCATATGTTGCACCTGTTGCACCTGCTGCACCTGCTGCACCTGTTGCACCTGCTGCACCTGTTGCGCCTGTTGCACCTGCTGCACCTGCTGCATCTGTTGCATCTGTTGCACCTGCTGACACCCCACCCATGCATTGGCACTGATGCAGCTTTATATGTCTCTGGGTCAGGCTGCATTTGGAGTATTGCAAGCAGTTTTGGTCACCCCCATTACAGGAAGGTTGTGGAAGCTTTGGAGAGGGTGCAGAGGAGGTTTACCAGAACGCTGCCTGGATTAGAGGGTATTAACATAGAAACATAGAAAATAGGTGCAGGAGTAGGCCATTCGGCCCTTCGAGCCTGCACCGCCATTCAATATGATCATGGCTGATCATCCAACTCAGTATCCCGTACCTGCCTTCTCTCCATACCCCCCTGATCCCTTTAGCCACAAGGGCCACATCTAACTCCCTCTTAAATATAGCCAATGAACTGGCCTCAACTACCTTCTGTGGCAGAGAATTCCACAGATTCACCACTCTCTGTGTGAAAAAAACTTTCTCATCTCGGTCCTAAAAGACTTCCCCCTTATCCTTAAACTGTGACCCCTTGTTCTGGACTTCCCCAACATCGGGAACAATCTTCCCGCATCTAGCCTCTCCAACCCCTTAAGAATTTTGTAAGTTTCTATAAGATCCCCCCTCAATCTTCTAAATTCCAGCGAGTACAAGCCGAGTCTATCCAGTCTTTCTTCATATGAAAGTCCTGCCACCCCAGGAATCAATCTGGTGAACCTTCTCTGTACTCCCTCTATGGCAAGAATGTCTTTCCTCAGATTAGGAGACCAAAACTGTACGCAATACTCCAGGTGTGGTCTCACCAATGCCCTGTACAACTGCAGCAGAACCTCCCTGCTCCTATACTCAAATCCCCTCGCTATGAATGCCAACATACCATTCGCTTTCTTCACTGCCTGCTGCACCTGCATGCCCACTTTCAATGACTGGTGCACCACGACACCCAGGTCACGTTGCATCTCCCCTTTTCCTAATCGGCCACCATTCAGGTAATAGTCTGCTTTCTTGTTCTTGCCACCAAAGTGGATAACCTCATATTTATCCACATTATACTGCATCTGCCATGCATTTGCCCACTCACCTAACCTATCCAAGTCACCTTGCAGCCTCCTAGCATCCTCCTCACAGCTAACACTGCCCCCCAGCTTATCTTTAAGGAGAGGTTGGACAGACTTGGACTGTTTTCTCTGGGACACCAGAGGTTGAGTGGAGACCTGGTAGAAGTATATAAAGTATATAAGTATATTGTGAGAGGCAGAGATCGGGTAGACAGTAAAAACGTGTTCTCAGGATGGAAACATTTAATACTAGAGGGCATTGGTTTAAGGTGTGAGGGGCAAAGTTTAAAGGAAATACATGCACAGGTATTTTACACAGAGGGTGGTGGGTGCCTGAAACATGGTGGGGCAGGTGTTATAACAACATTTAAAGGACACTTGGACAGTGACATGGATAGGAGAGGCAGTGGGGATTAGGGCCAAATGGATTTTCATTGAGTGCTTGATTCCACAGCCAGACCCCGTGAGGAGGGGTGGACATCCTTGTGCCAGGGTTGACCTTGTGCCAGGGTTGACCTTGTACCAGGGTTGACCTTGTGCCAGGGTTGACCTTGTGCCAGGGTTGACCTTGTGCCAGACCCCGTGAGGAGGGGGGGACATACTTGTACCAGGGTTGACCTTGTGCCAGGGTTGACCTTGTGCCAGGGTTGACCTTGTACCAGGGTTGACCTTGTGCCAGACCCCGTGAGGAGGGGCAGTCGTCAGTGGGGAGTCGTTTCCATCATTGGTGGCGTCAGGACACGAGCCAATCAAATCATGTTTAACCTCTACTATAACCTGGCACATCCCTCAGACTGGTCCATTGGTCATGTCTACCTGTCCTTGCCTGCAGCCCCCAGTGATGGTCACCTCAGGATAATGAGTAACACAGGCAACCAGGTTAGCGCAGCGGTTCAACGTTGTCGAAAGGACCAGCCTCATGTATTCCTGGTGGGTCAGTGGGAAGATCAATGGGAATAAACATCCCTGCTTCTTGTCTGTGTTAGCCGTGGTGTGGAGCTCTGTGTGGAGTAAAGTGACCTCTACACAAATGGTCCCTGAGACTCACCGTGAAGAGCTGCAGAATGTCACTGATTGGTTTACACTGCCTGTGGAGATAGACCACAGGTAACTGGTGCAAGGACTTTGCTTTTGTGGTGAATGTGCAGAATTTGTGTAAAGTCCTGAGCCAATTGGCAGGTTGTGTGGTGTGGACTGGCTGCCTGTTAAAGGCAGCACAGTCACATCTAATAAATCTTACGCACTCTGCTCCAAACAGCAAACATTCTGTCCGTCGAGCATTGTTTGATAAAAATAATGCTTAATTTTACAAATGGCAAACACAGTAATGTTCAGTTAGATTCATTCCTTACATAGATGCAATAAAGATCACATATCTGAAACATTCATTGATTGCCATTGAAGAACTGCCTGGTATCTGTAAATCACCTGTGATGGTGTGGCAATTGCAGTTGTCACCGAGATCACTGGCTGATCACTCAGAATTCCCCCGTCACTTCAACCTAATGTTGGAGTCCATGAAATGTGAAATTAACTCAGCTCGATGAATGAAGCAGAGGTTGCAAATGCAGGTCAGGAATGTGCCAGAGAACGCACGGGGGAACAGCGAGAACTCCATGGCCTGAGCTCCACACGTCTCACGGGTGATGGTGAAAAGGCTTGAGAATGGAACACCTCTCTTCAGTGCACCCAGTGGGTGCAGTGTGGGTGCAGTGTGGGTGCAGTGTGGGTGCACTGTGGGTGCAGTGTGGGTGCACTGGGTGCAGTATGGGTGCACTGGGTGCAGTGGGTGCAGTGTGGGTGCACTGGGTGTAGTGTGGGTGCACTGGGTGCAGTGTGGGTGCAGTGTGGGTGCAGTGGGTGCAGTGTGGGTGCACTGGGTGCAGTGTGAGTGCAGTGGGTGCAGTGTGGGTGCACTGGGTGCAGTGTGGGTGCAGTGTGGGTGCAGTGGGTGCAGTGTGGGTGCACTGGGTGCAGTGTGGGTGCAGTGGGTGCACTGGGTGTAGTGTGGGTGCAGTGTGGGTGCAGTGTGGGTGCACTGGGTGCAGTGTGGGTGCACTGGGTGCAGTGGGTGCAGTGTGGGTGCACTGGGTGTAGTGTGGGTGCACTGGGTGCAGTGTGGGTGCAGTGTGGGTGCAGTGGGTGCAGTGTGGGTGCACTGGGTGCAGTGTGGGTGCAGTGTGGGTGCACTGGGTGCAGTGTGGGTGCAGTGTGGGTGCAGTGGGTACAGTGTGAGTGCAGTGTGGGTGCAGTGTGGGTGCAGTGTGGGTGCAGTGTGGGTGCAGTGGGTGCAGTGTGAGTGCAGTGTGGGTGCAGTGTGGGTGCAGTGTGGGTGCAGTGTGGGTGCAGTGGGTGCAGTGTGAGTGCAGTGTGGGTGCAGTGTGGGTGCAGTGTGGGTGCAGTGTGGGTGCAGTGTGGGTGCAGAGGCTGAGGTGAGATGATCATTAAATATCCGTGGCTCAGGTTGCCTGCGATTGTCACTCAGGTATGAACAGGTGAGTTGCCCCTGACCCGACCCTACCGAAATATAGAAGGTAGACACAAAATGCCGGAGTAACTCAACAGGTCAGGCAGCATCTCTGGAGAGAAGGAATGGGTGACGTTTCAGGTCGAGACCCTTCTTTTTACACCGACAGAAATATACACTGTGGTAGAAACAGAAATGTGGAAACACTCAGCGGGTCAGGCAGCTCCTGTGGAAGGAGAACGACAGCACGGTGGTGCAGCGGGTAGAGCTGCTGCCTCACAGCGCCAGAGACCCGGGTTCCATCTTGACCTCGGGTGCTGTCTGTACGGAGTTTGTACGTTCTCCCCGTGACCACGTGGGTTTTCTCCGGGTGCTCCGGTTTCCTCCCACGTGTCAAAGATGTGAGGTTTGTAGGTTGATTGGCTTGTGTAAATTGCCCCTAGTGTGCAGGATAGAACAAGTGTACGGGTGTTCGCTGGTCAGCAGACTCAGTGGGCCGAAGGGCCTTTTTCTACACTGTATGTCTAGACTATACTTAACTAAGAACGAGAGTTTTAGGTGGAGTGCCCTGTGCCAGACATTTACGTCAGGTTACAGTGACGACAGGTGTGTACATGTTCATACAAAGTCAGTTAGTGTCACTGCATCAGTGACTGTCCTGGTCCAAGTGCTTGCAAAGGCCACATAGATATGGTGAGGCTGAAGAAAGGTCTTGACCTGAAACATCGCCCATTCCTTCTCTCCAGAGATGCTGCCTGTCCCATTGAAACATAGAAACATAGAAAATAGGTGCCCTTTTGTCTTTCAAGCCATCACCGCCATTCATTATGATCATGGCTGATCATCCAAAATCAGTGCCCCGTTCCGGCTTTCTCTCCATATCCCTTGATTCCGTTAGCCCTGAGCTAATTCTAACTCTCTCTTGAAAACATCGCTGAGTTACTCCAGCATTTTGTGTCTCTACGATGCTGCAGCCAGTTTCTGATCTGTAGCACCAGGGAGCAATAAAAGGAGATATAATGATAGTTTGGGGCCAACAGGCTCACATGAAGGTGCTTGGTTGGTTTATCATTGTCACGTGCACTGAGAGGCAGTGAGAAGCTTTTGTTTGTGTGCTATCCAGTCAAATCAAAT
>NW_027603760.1:0-10016 GCF_053455715.1 Rhinoraja longicauda
TGCTAGAGTGCATGCCTGTACGGGGCTGGGGTTCAGGTGTATGGGGGGGCTGGGTTTCAGGTGTGTGGGGGGGCTGGGGGTCAGCTACGTGGGGGGGGGGGTTAAGGGGCCATGTGTGTGGAGGGCTGGGGGTCAGGTTTGTGGGGAGGCTGGTTGTCAGGTGTGGGGGGGGGGGCATGGGAGGTCAGCCATGTGGGGGGGGTGGCTGAGGGGGTCAGGTGTGTGGGGGGATGGAGTACAGGTGTGTCGGAAGGGTGGGGGTCAGGGGTGTGGGGGTGTCGGGAAGTCAGGTGTGTGGAAGGCTGAGGTGGGGTCTGTTGGGCGTTGAGAGGCCCAGGAGTGTAGGAAGGGGCTTGGATTGAGCTGTTTGGGGGTGTTAGTGGGTCAGGTGGGTGGGGGCTGTTGATCAGGTGTGTGGGAGGCTGGGGCTCGTGTGCGTGGCTTGAGTTCAGGTGTGTGGGGGGGCTGAAGGTCAGGTGTCCGGGGTGCTGGGTGACAAGTTGTTCATGTGTGTGGGGAGCAGTGGGTCAGGTTGCGGGTGGGGGCTGCTTGTCAGGTGTGTGGGAGGTGCGTGGTTCAGGCGTGTTGGTGCGGCTGGGGGGCACGTGTGTGGGGAGCTGGGTGTCATGTGTGTGTGGTTACTGGGGTACAGAGGTCAGGTGTGTGGGGACTGGTGTCCAGGTGTGTGGGGGCTGGGGTCACGTGTGTGTGGGGGCTGGGGTCAGGTGTATGGGGGGCTGGGTGTCAGACATGAGTGGGGGGCTGGGGGTCAAGTTTGCAGGGGGACTGGGGTTAGGTATGTGGGTGTCTGGAGGTGAGGTGTGTGTGGCGGTTGTGGTCGTGTGTGCGTGGGGTGGCTGGCTGTCAAGTGCTTGGGGGGCACGGGGTCAGGTTTGTGGGGGGATGGGGGTCAGGTGTGCGGGGGGTTGGGGATCAGGTGTGTGCGGGTGCTGCGGGTCGGTGGGTCAGCTGTGAAGCGTGTGGGGGCCAGGTGTGTGATTGGGCTTTGGGTCAAACGTTTGGCGGGTCAGTGGGTCAGGTTTGTGAGGGGCTGATGGTCATGTGTGTGGGAGTCTGGGTCAGGTGTGTGGGGAGATGGGGGACATGTTTGTGTGAGGCTGGTGGTCCGGTTTTTGGTGGGCTGGGGCTCAGGTGTCTGGGGGGGGGGGTGCTGAGGGAAAGTGTGTGGGGAATCAAGCGGTCAGCTGTGTGCAAGGCTGGGGTTCACATGTGTGGTAGGGGTGGGGATCAGGTGTCTGGGGGCTGGGGTTCAGGTGTGTGCGGGGCTGGATTTCAGGTGTGTGCCGGGGGCTGAGGGACAGGTGTCCGGGGGGCTGGGGGACAAGTTGTTCAGGTGTTTGGGGAGCAGTGGATCAGGTGTGTGGGGAGCTGGGGTTCAGGTGTGTGCGGTGCTGGAGTACAGGTGTTTGCGGGGCTGGGGTTCAGGTGTGTGGGAGGCTGGGGATCAGGTGCCTGCGGGGCCGGGTTTCAGGTGTGTGGGGAGGCTGAGGGACTGGTGTCCGGGGGGCTGGGTGACAGGTTGTTCAGATCTGTGGGGAGCAGTGGGTCATGTGTGTGGAGGATGAAGGGATCAGGTGTGTTGAGGGGCTGGTTGTCTGTGGGGCGTGGTTCATGCGTGTGGGGGGGCGGCTGGGGTTCACGTGTGTGGGGCGCTGGGTGTCATGTGTATGTGGCTACTGATGTTCAGAGGTCAGGTGTGTGGGGACTGGGGTTCAGGTGTGGGAGGGCTGGGGTCACGTGTGTGTGGGGTGGCTGGTGTCATGTGTATAAGGGCTGGGTTTCAGGTGTGGGGGGCAGTGGGTCAGAGTGTCAGATGTGTGGGGTTCAAGGCATCAGTTGAGTGGGGATTGCGGGTCAGGTACACAGGGGGCTGGGTGTCAGGTGTGCGGGGGGACTGGGGTCAGGTATTATGGGGACTGGGGGTGCGGTGTATGTGGGGCTTGGGGTCAGGTGTGTGTATGGGGGGGCTGGCTGTCAGGTGCGTGGGGGGGCTGGAGTTTAGGTTTGTGGGGGGATGGGGTCAGGTGTGTGTGCAGGGGCAGTGGGTCAGTTGGTCAGGTGTGTGAGGGGTGTGGGCGCCAGGTGTGTACGGGGCTGTGGATCAGGTGTGTGTGGGGCTGCGGGGTTCTGCTATGTGGGGGGGCTGAGGGGGTCAGGTATGTTGGGGGCTGGGGTTCAGCTGTGTTGGGGGTGGCTCAGAGTCATGTGTGGGGTGAATCAGGAGGTCACATGTGTGCGGGGAGTTCAGGTGTGTGGGGGGGCTGCAGGACACGTGTCCGGGGGGCTGGGTGACAAGTTGTTCAGGTGTGTGGGGAGCAGTGGATCAGGTGTATGGGGGGCTCCTTGTTAGGTGTGTGGGGTCACGTCTGGGGGCACGTGTGTGGGGGGATGGGTGTCATGTGTGTGTGGTTGCTGGGATTGAGAGGTCAGGTGTGTGGGGTCTGTGGTTCATGTGTGTGTGGGCTGGTGTCACGTGCGTGTGGGGGCTGGAATTAGGTGTATGGGGAGCTGGGTGTCAGGTGTGTGGGGGCTGGGGCACAGGTATGCAGGGGACTGGAAGCCAGGTGTGTGCGGGGCTGGGGTTCAGGTTTGTGGGGGGCTGGGTGTCAGGTGGTCAGATGTGTATGGGGCTGGGGGTCAGGGGTCAGGTGATTGGGGGCTGGGGGTCAAGTGTGCGGGGGGATGGGGGTCAGGTGTTTGTGGGTCTGGGGATCAGGTGTGTGCGGGACTGTGGATCAGTGGGTCAGGTGTATGAGGGGTGTGGGGCCAGGTGTGCGATTGGGTTTTGGGTCAAATGTTGGGCGGCTGCGGGTCAGGTTTGCGGGGGGCTGGGATTCAGGTGGTGTGATGGTCTGGGGGTCTGCTTGTATGGGGAACTGGGGTCATGTGTGTGGGAGGTTGGTGGTCCGGTTTCTGGGGGACTGTGGTTCAGGTGTGTGTGGGGGGGGCTCAGTGTCAGGTGTGTGAAGAGTCAGGGGGTCAGCTGTGTGCGGGGCTGGGGTTCAGATGTGTGGTCGGGGTGGGGGTCAGAGTTGTGGGGGCTGAGGGGATCAGGTGTTTGGAGGGTAGAGGTCACGTGTGTGGGGCAGTGGGTCAGGTGTGTGGGGGGCTGGGGTTCAGGTGTGTGCGGGGCTGGAGTTCAGGTATGTGGGGGAGGCTGAGGGACATGTGTCCGGGGGGCTGGGTGATAAGTTCTTCAGGTGTGTGGGGAGCAGTGGGTCAGGTGTGTGGGTGGTTGAGGGGGTCAGGTGTGTGGGGGGCTGGTTGTCAGGTGTGTGGGGGCATGGTTCAGACGTGTGGGAGGGGGCGGCTGGGGGGCACGTGTGTGGGGCGCTGGGTGTCATGTGTGCGTGACAACTGAGGTTCAGAATTCAGGTGTGTGGGGACTGTGGTTCAGGTGTGTGTGCTCTGGGGTCACCTGTCTGGGGGGGCTGGGGTAAGGTGTATGGGGGGCTGGGTTCCAGGTGTGGGGTCTGCGGGTCAAGGGGTCAGATGTGTGGGGGTCAGGGCTTCAGGGGAGTTGGGGCTGGGGTCAGGTACGCAGGGGGCCGGAGGTCAAGTGTGCGGGGGGTCTGGGGTTAGGTATGCGGGGGACTGGAGCTGAGGTGTTTGTGGGGCTTGTGGTCAGGTGTGTGTGGGGGGCGGGCTGTCATGTGCGTGGGGGGCTGGGGGTCAGGTTTGTGGTGGGATTGTGGCAGGTGTGTGTGCGCGGTCTGTGGTTCAGTGGGCCAGGCGTGTGAGGGATGTGGGGGCCAGGTGTGTGATGGAGCTTTGGGTCAAATGTTGGTAGGGGTCAGTGGGTCAGATGTGTTGGGTAGCTGTGGGTTAGGTTTGTGAGGAGCTGGGGGTCACGTCTGTGGGGGTTAGGGGTCAGGTGTGTGTGGGGAACTGACTGTCGGGTGTGTTGGGCGGCTGGGGATCAGGGTTGTGAGGGGCTGGTGGTCATTTGTGTGAGGGTCTGTGGGACAGGTGTACGTGGGGAGCTGAGTGCCATGTGTGTGGGATGCTGGGGGTCCGGTTTCTAGGGGGCTGGGGTTCGGATGTGTGGGGGTCTCAGGGTCACGTGTGTGGGGAGTCAGGGGGTCCGCTGTGTGCGGGGCTGGGGTTCAGGTGTGTGGGGGGCTGAGGGGTCAGGTGTGTGGGTGGCTGAGGTCGGGTGTGTAGGGGCAGGGGTTCAGGTGTGTGAGGGCTGGTGGTCAGCTATGTGGGGGGTGGCTCAGGGGGACAGGTGTATGGGGCAGGAGTTCAGGTGTGTCGGATGGGTAGAGGTCAAGGTTGTGGGGTGGTCGGAAGGTCAGGTGAGTGGAGGGCTGAGGTCAAATTTCCTCAAACTCAATTGCAACAAATCTGAAATCATCATCATTGGTCCAAAAACGCTCACCAAATCCACCCAAAACTTCATCCTCAACATTGATGGTCTCCCAGTATCCACCTCCCCTCACATCCGGAATCTTGGAATCATCTTTGATCAAACCCTCTCCTTCGACAAACACATCAAACACATCACAAAGACAGCCTTCTTCCACCTCAAAAACATTGCCCGTCTCCGTCCATGCCTCTCCTCCACAGCTGCAGAAACCCTCGTCCACGCCTTCATCACCTCCCGTCTGGACTACTGCAACAGCCTCCTCTATGGCGCACCCTCAAAAATCATCAGTAAACTTCAATACATTCAAAACTCCGCTGCCCGTCTACTCACCCACGCCCCGATCCGTGACCATATCACCCCCGTCCTTTACAAACTCAACTGGCTCCCCATCCCCCAGAGAATTCAGTACAAAATCCTCCTCATGACCTACAAAGCCCTCCATAACCTGGCCCCATCCTACCTGACCGACCTCCTCCACAGGCACACTCCCACCTGCACCCTCCGCTCTGCTGCTGCCAATCTCCTATCCCCCCACATCCGGACTAAACTCAGATCCTGGGGGGACAGGGCTTTCTCCATCGCTGCTCCCACCCTATGGAACTCACTACCTCAAACCGTCAGAGACTCCTCCACACTCACCACATTCAAAACATCGCTGAAGTCTCACCTATTCAGTACTGCCTTCAACCACTGAAGGTCACCTCACCCTCTGTCTCCTTTCTCTGTTCGTTTACTTATTTATCTATTTATTCACTTCCCTATGTTCTCTAAATCCCTGTAAAGCGTCTTTGAGTATATGAAAAGTGCTATATAAATGTAATGTATTATTATTATTATTATTATTATTATTATTATTATTATTATTATTATTATTATTATTATTATTATTATTATTATTATTATTATTATTATTATTATTATTATTATTATTATTATTATTATTATTATTATTATTATTATTATTATTATTATTATTATTATTATTATTATTATTATTATTATTATTATTATTATTATTATTATTATTATTATTATTATTATGATGTTGTGGGCAAGGGGTCAGGTGTGTGGGGGGCTGAGGGGGCAGGTGTGTGGTGGGGCTGGGAGTGAGGTGTATGGGGGGCTGAGCGGGTCAGGTGTGTGGGGTGGCTGGTGGTCAGCTATGTGCGGGGGGGCGGAGGGGTTCAGGCGGTTAGGGGGCTGGGAGTGAGGTGTGTGTGGGGAGCTGAGGGGGTCTGGTGTGTGGGGGGGCAGGCAGTGAGGTGTGTGTGGGGACTGAGGGGGTCAGGTGTGCATCGGAGCTGGGATCACGTGTGTGTTTGGGGGGCTGGGGTCAGGTGTATGGAGGGACTGGGAGTCAGGTGTGTGGGGGGCTGCGGGCCAGGTATGCTGGGGGCTGGAGGTCAGGTGTGTGGGGGGTTGGGGTTCAGGTTTGTGGGGGTCTGGTTGTCAGTTTTGTGGGGGGCTGGGGGTCAGGACGTCAGGTTAGTGGGGGGCTGGGGGTCAAGTGTGCGTGGAGACTTGGGGTCAGGTATGTGGGGGACTGGAGGTGAGGTGTGTGTGGAGGTTGGGGTCAGATGTGCGTAGGGCCTGGCTGTTAGGTGCGTGGGGGACGGGGTCAGGTTTGTGGGGGTATGGGGTCAGGTGTGTGTTGGTCTGGGGACCAGGTGTGTGCGGAAGTTGTGGATCAGAGGGTCAGGTGTGTGATGCGTTTGGGTGCCAAGTGTGTGATGGGGCTTTGGGTCAAATGTTGGGCGGGTCAGTGGGTCAGATGTGTTGGGCTGCTGGGGGTCAGGTTTGTGGGGATGGGGCTCATGTGTGTGGGAGGCTGTTGGTCTGGTTTCTGGGGGGCTGGGGTTTAGGTGTGTGGGTGGGCTCAGTGTCAGGTGTGTGGGGAGTCAGGGGTCGGTTGTGTGGTAGGGGTTGTGGTCAGAGGTGCGGGGGCTGAGGAAGTCAGGTTTAGGGGGGCTGAGGTTAGGTCTGTTGAGGGGTGGAGTTCAGGTGTGTCGGAGGGGTGGGGGTCATGTGTGTGGGGGGGGTCGGGGGTTCAGGTGTGTGGAGGGCTGCGGTCATTTCTGTTGTGGGCAAGGGATCGGGTGTGTGGGGAGCTGAGGGGGTCAGGTTTGTGGGGGGCTGGGGTGAGGTGTGTGGGGGGCTGGGGTGAGGTCTATGGGGGGCTGGGTTTCAGATGTGGGGGGCTGTGGGTCAGAGGGTCAGATGTGTGGGGGTAAGGGCGTCAGGTGAGTGGGGGGCTGGGGATCAGGTATTTCGGGGACTGGGGAGAGGTGTGTGTGTAGAGGTTGGGGTCAGGTGTATGTGGGGGGCTGGCTGTTAGGTGCGTGGGGGGCTGGGGGTCAGGTTTGTTGGGAGATGGGGCAGGTGTGTGGGTGCCTGGGGACCAGGTGTGTGCGGGGGCTGTGGTTCAGAGGGTAGGTGTTTGATGGGTTTGGGGGCCAGTTGCGTGATGGGGCTTTGGGTCAAATGTTGGGCGGGTCAGTGGGTCAGATGTGTTGGGCGGCTGGGGGTCAGGTGTGTGGTGGTCTGGCTGTCCGGTGTGTGTGAGGAGCTGGGGCTCATGTGTCTGGGAGGCTGATGGTCCGGTTTCTGGGGGGGGCTGAGGTTCAGGTGTGTGGGTGGGCTCAGGGTCAGGTATGTGGGGAGTCAGGGGGTCGCTTGTGTGGTAGGGGTGGGTGTCAGAGGTGCGGGGGGCTGAGGAGGTTAGGGTTTGGAGGGCTGAGGTTAGGTGTGCTGCGGGTTGGATATCAGGTGTGTTGGAGGGGTGGGGGCCATGGGTGTGGGGGTCGGGAGGACAGGTGTGTGGGGGGCTGAGGTCAGGTCTGTTGTGGGCAAGGGATCAGGTGTGTGGGGGGCTGACGGGGTCAGGTGTGTGGGGGGCTGGGGTCAGGTGTGTGGGGGGCTGTGGTCAGGTGTATGGGGGCTGGGTTTCAGCTGTGGGGAGGCTGTGTGTCAGACGGTCAGATGTGTGGGGGTAAGGGCGTCAGGTGAATGGGGGGCTGGGGCTCAGGTATTTGGGGGACTGGGGGAGAGGTGTGTGTGTGGAGGTTGGGGTCAGGTGTGTGTGTGGGGGGGCTGGCTGTCAGGTGCGTGGGGGGCTGTGAGTCAGGTTTGTGGGGGGATGGGGGTCAGATGTGTGCGCGGGGGCTGTGGGTCAGTGGGTCAGGTGCGTGGGGCGTGTGGTGTCAGGTATGTGGTGGGCTGAGGGGGCCAGGTGTCTGGGGGGCTGGTGTTCAGGTGTTTACGGCGCTGGAGTTCAGGAGGTTCGGAGGGGTGGGGTCAGGGGTGTGGGGGACTGAGGGGGTCAGGTGTGTGGAGGGCTGAGGTCAGGTGTGTGCGGCGCTGGGAGTCAGGTGTGTGAGGGCTGCGAATCAGGTGTGTGGGGTAGGGGATCTGGGAGTCAGGTGTGTGGGGGCTGGGGTTCAGGTGTGTGCGGGGCTGTGGTTCAGGTGTGTGTGGGGGGCTGTGTGACAGGTGTCCGGGGGGCTGGGTGACAAGTTGCTCAGGTGTATGGGGGGCTGTGGGTCAGGTGTGTGGGGGGCTGAGGGGTCAGGTGTGTGGGGGGCTGGGAATCAGGAGGAGGACTGGGGTCAGGGGTGTGGGGGTCTGGGTGTCAGGTGTGCGGGGGAGCTGAGTGTCAGATCTGTCGGAGGGGGGCTGGGTTTCAGGAGTGTGTGGTAGCTCGGGGGCACGTGTGTGGGAGGCTGGGTGTCATATTTGTGTGACTACATGGGATCAGGGGTCAGATGTGTGGGAACTGGGGTTGAGGTGTGTGGGGGCTGTGGGTCACATGTGTGCGTGGGGGCTTGGGTCAGGTTTATGGGGGGCTAGATGACAGCTGTGTGGGAGTCTGGATGTCAGGTATGGGCGGGGCTAGGGGCAGGCATGTGGGCCGGCTGGGGTTCAGGTGTGTGCGGGGTTGGGGTTCAAGTGTGTCGTAGTGGTGGGGGACAGTTGTGTGGGGGGGGTGGTAAGGGGGTCAGGTGTGTGGAGGGCTGACGTCATGTTTGTTGGGGGCTGGGTGTCATGTGTGTGTGGCTACTGGGGATCAGAGGAAAGGTGTGTGGGGACTGGGGTTCAGGTGTGTGGGGGCTAGGTGTCACTTGCGTGTTGGGGGATGGGGTCAGGTGTGTGCGGGGCTGGGGTTGAGGTGTATGTTGGTGGCATGGGATCAGGTTTGTGGCGGGGGTGGGGGTCAGTGGGTCAGACATGTGGGGGTCAGGTGATTGGGGAGCTGGGGATCAAGTGTATGGGGGACTGAGGGTCAGGTATTTGGGGACTGGAGGTGAGGTGTGTGTGGGGGTTGTGGTCAGGTGTGTGTGGGAGGTACTGGGGTTCAGTTGTGTGGGGGCTGGTGGTCATGTGTGTGCGGGGCTGGGGTTCAGGTGTGTGGGGAGCTGATGCGGTCCGGTGTGTGTACGTCTGTGGTCTGGTGTGATGGTGGCAGAGTGGTAGCTTTTTGGGGGCTGAGAGGGTCAGGTGTTTGGGGCTCTGGGAGACAGTTGTGTGCGGGGCTGGGGTTCAGGTCTGTGGGGGGGGGCTGTGGTTCAGGAGTGTGGATGTAGCTCGAGGGCACGTGTGTGGGAGGCTGGGTGTCATGTGTGTCTGGCTACATGGGATCAGGGGTCAGGGTGTGGGAACTGCGGTTCAGATGTGTGGGGGCTGTGGGTCACATGTGTGCGTGGGGGATGGTGTCAGGTGTATGGGGGCTAGGTGTCAGCTGTGTGGGGGGCTGGATGTCAGGTATGGGCGGGGCTGGGGGACAGACGTGTGGGACGGCTGGGTTCAGGTGTGTGCGGGGCTGGGGTTCAAGTGTGTCGGAGTGGTGGGGGACAGGTGTGTGGGGGGCTGAGGGGGTCAGGTGTGTGGAGGGCTGACGTCACGTTTGTTGGGGCTGGGTGTCATGTGTGTGTGGCTACTGGGGACCAGAGGTCAGGTGTGTGGGGACTGGGGTTCAGGTGTGTGGGGGCTAGGTGTCACTTGTGTGTTGGGGATGGGGTCAGGTGTATGGGGGACTGGGGTCAGGTATGCAGGGGATGGAAATCAGGTGTGTGCGGGGCTGGGGTTGAGGTGTATGTTGGTGGCAGGGGATCAAGTTTGTGGCGGGGGTGGGGGTCAGGGGGTCAGACATGTGGGGTCAGGGAGTCAGGTGATTGGGAGGCTGGGGATCAAGTGTGTGGGGTCTGAGGGTCAGGTATGTGGGGACTGGAGGTGAGGTGTGTGTGGGGGTTGTGGTCAGGTGTGTGTGGGGGTGGGGCTGACTGTCAGGTGCGTGGGGGCCAGGAGTCATGTGTCTGGGGGTCTGGGGGTCAGGTGAGTTGGGGTCTGGCGTGTGGGGAGGCTGCGGGTCAGTTATGTGCGGGGGCTGTGGGTCAGTGAGTCAGCTGCGTGGGGGGTGTGGGGGCCAGGTGTGTGATGGGGCTTTGGGTCTAATTTTGGGGGTTCAGTGGGTCAGATTTGGGCTGCTTGGGTTCAGGTATGTTGGGGGCTGTAGGGTCAGGTGTGTGGTGGTCTGGGGGTCAGGTGTGTGGGGGGCTTGCGCCCACGTGTGTGGGGGTCTGGTGGTCAGGTATGTGGGAGGGCTGGGATTCAGGTGTGTGGGGGGCTGGTG
>NW_027603761.1:0-10014 GCF_053455715.1 Rhinoraja longicauda
AGGTATGTGGGAGGGCTGGCCGTCAGGTGTGTAGGAGTGCTGGGGCCGTGTGTCTGGTGAATGAGTGGGTCAGGCTTGTGGGGGCTGGGCGTCAGCTGTGTGGGGGTCGGTGGTCAGGCTTGTGGGGGACTGGGGGTCAAATGTGTGCGTGGCTGCGATTCAGGTGTGTGGGAGGGCTGGGGTCAGGTGCGTGGGACGACGGTGTGTGTGGGGGGATGGGGGACTGGTGGCTGGGTGGCTGGGAGACAAGGTGGTCAGGTGTGTGGGTGGCTGGGGGCAGGGGGTCATGCGTGTTGGGGGCTGAGGGGTCAGATATGTTGGGGGTTGAAGGACAGGTGAGTGGGGTCTGGGGGCAGGTGTGTAGGGGGCTGGCGGTCAGGTTTTTTGGAGATGCAGGTCGTGTGTGTGTGGTCTGGTGGTCATGTATGTGGGGGTCTGAGGGTCAGGTGTGTGTGTGAGCTGGTTTTCAGGAGTGTAATCACGCTGGGTGTCAGGGGGCAGGTGAGTGGTGGGGCTGGGTGTGAAGTCTGTTGTGGGGCTGGAGGTTAGGTGTGTGGGGGCGAGGGATCAAGTGTGTGGGGGCGAGGGGTCAGGTGTGTGGGTGTCTGGAATAAGGGGGTCAGGTGTCCGGGGTTACTGGGGTTCATGTGTTTGGGGGCTGGTTTCGTGTGTGTGGTGAGTCAGTGGGTCAGGCGTGTGGGGGCAGGGCGTCAGGTGTGTGAGGGACTGGGGTGCAGGCATGTGGGGGGGGGGGGGGCTGGGGGCTGGGAGTCGTGTGGAGGGGACTGGGGTCAGGTGTGTAGGGGGCAGGATGTCAGTGGGTTAGGCGTGCGGGGGCTGGGCGTCAGGTGTGTGAGGGGCAGGGGTGCAGGAAAGTGGGGGGGGCTGGGGGTTGGGAGTCGTGTGTAGGGGGCTGGGGTCAGGTGTGTGGGGTGCTAGGTTTCAGGTGTGTAGGGGGCAGGATGTCAGGTGTGTGAGGGGCTGGTGTTCAGGTGTGTGGGAGTGATTGGGGTCAGGTGTGTGGGGGGTGGCTGGGAGATGCGGGTCAGGTGTGTGAGGGGCTGGGGTTCAGGTGTCTGGCAGGCTGGGCTCAGGTGTGTGGGGGCTGGGTGTCAGGTGTGTGGGGGGCTTGGGGTCAGTTGTGTTGTGGGGGTGGGGTCAAGTGTGTTTTGGGGGTGGGGGTCAGGTTTGTGGGGGGCTGGAGGATCAGGGGGTCAGGTTTGTGGGGAGGCTGGGTTGCATTTGAGTGGGGGAGCTGGGGCTCATGTGTGTGGGGGGGGGTGTGGGGCTCAGGTGTGTGGGGGAAGGGGGTTCGGGGTGTTTGGTGGCTGGGAGGTCAGGGGATCTGATGTGTGGGGGGCTGGGGGTCAGGGGGTAATATGTGTCGGAGGCTGGGGGTCAGGGGGTCATATGTGTGGGGGGCTGGGTGTCAAGGGCTCATATATGTGGGGCTGGGTGTGTGGGGGATGGGGGTCAGGTTTCCGGGGGGCTGAGGTCAGGAATGTGCGGAGGTTGGGTGTCAGTGGGTCTCGTGTGCGGGGGGCTGGGTGTCATGTGAGGGGTAGGCTGGGTCTGGTGTGCGGGGGCATGGTGTCATGTGTGTGGGGTCTTGGGGGCAGGTGTGTGCGGGGCTGCGGTTCAGTTGTGTGGGAGGGGGCTGCGGTTGAGTTGTATGGGGGGGTGGGAGTCAGGTGGGTTGGGGGGGCTTGGGGTTAGGTGTGTGGTAGGGGCTGTGGTTCAGGTGTGTGGGGGTCTGGGGGGCAGGTGTGTGGTCGGGGCTGTGGTTCAGGTGTGTGGGGGGCTGGTGGTCAGGTGTCTGGGGGGCTGTAGGTCAGGTATGTGGGGGGCTGAAGGCCAGGTGCGTGGGTGTCTGGGTGTCAGGTGTGTGGTGGGTGCTGCGGTTCAGGTATGTCGGGGGGCTGGCGGTCATGTGCGTGGGGAGGGGGTTGGGTGTCAGGGGGTCAAATGTACGGGGGCGGGTATCATGTGTGTGGGGGGCTGGGTTTCAGGGGGTCACGTGTGTGGGGAAGGGAGCCATATGTGTGGGGGGCTGGATGTCAGGGGTGTGGGCTGCTGGGGTTAGGGGGTCAATTGTGTGGGTGGTCTGGGGTCAGTTGTGTCTGGCGCTGAGGGTCAGGTGTGTGTGGGGGACTGTGGTTCCGGAGTGTGGGGGGGGGGGGGGCTGGGGGCACGTGCTGGGGCGGCTGGGGGTCATGTGTGTGTGGGTACTGGGGATCTGGGGTCAGGTGTGGGGGGGACTGGGACTCGGGTATATGGGTGGCCAAGGGGTCAGGTATGTGGTGGACTTGCGGATCAAGTGTGTGGGAGGTCAATTGGTCAGGTGAGTGGGGGGTTTGGGGCAAGTGTGTAGGGAGATTGGGGTTCAGGTATTCGGGGAGCTGAAGGTGAGGTGTGTGTGGGGGCTGTGCGTCAGGTGTATTTGGGCGGACTGGATGTCTGGTGCGTGGGGGCTGGGAGTCATGTATGTGGGGTCTGGAGGTCAGGTGTGTGGGGGGCTGGGGATCAGGTGTGTGGGGGTCTGGGGGTCGAGTGTGTGGGGAGCTGGGGCTCAGGTATGCAGGGGGCTGCAAGTCAGGTTTCTGCGGGGCTGGGGGTCAGGTTTGTGTTGGGGGTTGTTGGTCGGGGTCAGTTTTGTGGGGAGGTTGGGGGTTAGTTGTGTGCGGGGGCTGTGGGTCAGTGGGTCAGGTGAGTGGGGGGCTGAGGGTCAGGTGTGTGGGGGGACTGAGGGAAATGTGTGGCGGGTTGGCGGTCAGGTGTGTAGGGGGCTGGGGTTAGGCTTATGAGGGGCTGAGAGGATCAGGTGTGCGGGGGACTGGGGGACGTATGAGGGGAGACTGCGGGTCAGGTGTGTGGGAGGGCTAGGGGTCAGGTATGTGGGAGGGCTGGGGTCGTGTGTGTGGTGAGTCAGTGGGTCAGGCGTGTGGGGGGCTGGGTGTCAGCTGTGTCGGGTTCGGGTGGTCTGGTTTGTGGGGGGCTGGGGGGCCAGTTGTGCGCGGGGCAGTGATTCAGGTGTGTGGGAGGGTTGGGGGTCAGGTGCGTGAGAGGACTGGGGGTCATGTGTGTGTGGGGGGGGCTGGCGCACTGGTGGCTGGGTGGCTGGGAGACAAAGTGGTCAGGTGTGTGGGGGGCTGGGGGCAGGGGGTCATGCGTGTTTCGGGCTGAGGGGTCAGATGGGTGGGGGCTGTGGGACAGGTGAGTAGGGGGCTGGGGGTCAGGTGTGTACGGAGCTGGGGGTCAGGTTTTTTGGGGATGCAGGTCAGGTGTGAGGGGTCAGGTGGTCAAGTGTGTGTAGGGGGGCTGGGTGTCACTTGTTTGGGGGCTGGTGGTTCGTTTTGTGGGAGGGTTGGTCTTCACATGTGGGGGGGGGGGGGTTGAGGGCCAGGTGTGTGGGGGCGCTGGTGCTCAGGTGTGTGGAGGGCTGAGGGTCAGGTGTGTGGGTGGGCTGGGTTTCAGGAGTGTAATGAAGCTGGGTGTCATGGGGAAGGTGTGTGGTGGGGCTGGGTGTTAGGTCTGTTGTGGGGCTGGGGTTTAGGTGTGTGGGCGCGAGGGTTCAGGTGTGTGTGTGTCTGCGATCAGGGGGTCAGGTGTCTGGGTTACTGGGGGTCATGTATTTGGGGGCTGGTTTCGTGTGTGTGGTAAGTGGATCAGGCGTGTGGGGTCTGGGCGTCAGGTGTGTGAGGGGCTGTGGTTCAGGTGTGTGGGAGGGCTGGGGTTCAGGTGTGTGGCGAGCTGGGTTTCAAGTATGTGGGGGAGCTGGAGGGCTGGGAGTCAGGTGTGTTGGGGCTGGGTTTCGTGTGTATCGGAGGGCTGGTGCTCAGGTGTGTGGGAGTGGTGGGGGTCAGGTGGTTGGGGGGCTGTGGGTCAGGTGTGTGAGGGGCTCGGGTTCATGTGTCTGGCAGGCTGGGGGTCAGATGTGTGGGGGCTGGTGTTCTGGTGTGTTTTGTGGAAGGGTTGGTGGTCACGTGTGTGGGGGAGTGTTGAGGGCCAGGTGTGTGGGGGCGCTGGTGCTCAGGTGTGTGGAGGGCTGAGGGTCAGGTGTGTGGGTGGGCTGGGTTTCAGGAGTGTAATGAAGCTGGGTGTCATGGGGAAGGTATGTGGTGGGGCTGGGTGTCAGGTCTGTTTTGGGGCTGGGGGTTAGGTGTGTGGGGGCGAGGGTTCAGGTGTGTGGGTGTCTGCGATCAGGGGGTCAGGTGTCTGGGGTTACTGGGGGTCATGTATTTGGGGGCTGTTTTCGTGTGTGTGGTAAGTGGGTCAGGCGTGTGGGGGTTTGGGTGTCAGGTGTGTGAGGGGTTGTGGTTCAGCTGTGTGGGAGGGCTGGGGGTCACATGTGTGGGAGGGCTGGGGTCGTGTGTGTGGTGAGTCAGTGGGTCAGGCATGTGGGGGGCTGGGCGTCAGCTGTGTCGTGGTTGGGTTGTCAGGTTTGTCGGGGGCTGGGGGTCAGTTGTGTGGGGTCTGGTGGCCAAGTGTGTGTAGGGGGTCTGGGTGACACTTGTTTGTTGGGGCTGGTGGGTTGTTTTGTGGGAAGGCTGGGGGTCAGGTGGGAGGGCTGGCGTTCAGGTGGGTGGCAGGCTGGGGTCAGATGTGCGGGGGGCTGGGTTTCAGGTGTATGGCGGGGTTGTGTTTCAGGTGTGTGGGGGTCTGGGGGTAGGTGTATGGGGGGTGGGGGTCAGGTGTGTTGTGGGGGTGGGGGTCTGGTCTATGGGGAGCTGGGGATCAGGGTTCAGGTTTGTGGGGAGGCTGTGGGTCAGGAGTGTGTGCGGGGGCTGTGGGTCAGGGGATCAAGTGTGTGGGGGGGGGTGGGTTGCATTTGTATTGGGGGCTGGGGCTCATGTGTGTGGGGGGTTGGGGCTCATGTGTGTGTTGGGGCAGGGGGTTCGGGTGTACGGTGGCTGGGAGGTCAGGGGATCAGATGTATGGGGGCTGGGGGGTCAGGGGATCAGATGTGGGGAAGCTGGGGGTCAAATTTATGGGGCCTGGGGGTCAGTGGGTCAGCTAAGTGGAGGCTGGGGGTCAAGTGTGGGGTCAGGGATTCGGGTGTTTGGGTGGCTGCGAGTCACGTGTGTGGTGGGCTTGGAATCACGTGTGTGGGGGCTGGGGTCACTTGTGTGGGGGGTATGGGGATCATGTTTGTGGGGGGGGCACGTGTGTGGGTTACTGGGTGTCAGGTGTTTTCGGGGGTTACGGGTCAGTGGGGCAGGTGTGTGGGGCGCTGAGGGTCAGGTGTGTGGGGCGCTGGGAATCATATGTGTGGGGGGTGGGGTCTCTTTTGTGGGGGGTGTTGAGATTCAGGTGTGTGAGGGGCTGGGGGTCAGGTGTGTGGGTGTCAGGGGCCCAGGTGCGTGGGAGGGCTGGGGGTCAGGTGTTTGGGGAGGCTGGTGGTCAAGTGTGTGTGGGGGGCTGGTGGTTCGAAATGTGACGTGCTGTGGGTCAGGGGGTCAGGTGTGTTGTGGGTCTGGGGTCATTTGTTTGGGGGGCTGCCTGGAGGGCTGGTGGTCAGGTATGTGCGGGGACTGTGGGTCAGGGGATCGGGTGTGTGGCGGGCTGGGCGTCAGGTGGTTGGTGGGGGGTTGGGTGTCAGGTGTGTGGCGGGGCTGGGGGCTCAAGTTTATGGGGGTCTGTGGGTCAGGCTTGTAGGCGGTCAGGTTTGTGGGGAGCTGGGTGGTCAGTTGTGTGCGGGGCTGTGATTCAGGTGTGTGGGAGGGCTGGCGTCAGGTGCGTGGGAGAGGCAAGGGGTCAGGGGTATGTGGGGGGTTGCTGGGGGGGCTGGGAGACAAGGTGGTCAGGTGTGTGGGGGTCTGGGGGCAGGGGTTCATGCGTGTTGTGGGCTGAGGGGTCAGATGTGTGGGGGGCTGAGGGACAGGTGAGTTGGGGCTGGGGGTCAGGTGTGTAGGGGGCTGGGGTCATCTTTTATGATGATGCAGGTCAGGTGTGTGGGGTCTGGTGTTCAAGTGTGTGTAGGGGGGCTGGGTGTCACTTGTTTGGTGGGGCTGGTGGTTCGTTTTGTGGGAGGGCTGGCGTTCAGGCAGGCTGGGGGTCAGATGTGTGGGGGGCTGGGGTTCAGGTGTATGGCGGGGTTGTGTTTCAGGTGTGTGGAGGTCTGGGTGTCAGTCGGTCAGGTTGTGGGGGTCTGGGGGCTGGGGTTCAGGTGTGTGGGGGCTGGAAGTCAGGTGTGTGGGGTGGGCTCCATGTCAGGTGTCCGGGGCGCTGGGGGGTTAGGTGTGTAGGGGGGGTAGGTTTCAGATGTGTTGTGATGCTGGGTTTCAGGGGGGGGGGGGTGGTGGGGCTCGGTGTCAGGTCTGTTGTGGGGCTGGTGGTCAGGTGTGTAGGGGCGAGTGGTCAGGTATGTGGGTATCTGGGATCAGGGGGTCAGGTGTCTGGGGATACAAGGGATTATGTGTGTGGGGGGCTGGTTTCGTGTGTGTGGTGAGTCAGTGGGTCAGGCGTGTGGGGGCTGGACGTCAGCTGCGTGGGGGTCGGGAGGTCAGCTGTTTGTTGGGGGGCTTGGTTTCAGGTGTGCGGGGGGCTGGTGGTCATGTGTGTGAGGGGCTGGGTGCTGGGGGTCATGTGTGTGGCAGGCTGGGGTTCAGGTGTGTGGGGGGTTTGGAGGTAAGGTGTGTGGGTGGGCTGGGAGCAGGTGTGTGGGGAGCTTGGGGTCAGGTGTGTGGGGGGGTTTGGAGGTCAGGTGTGTGGGTGGGCTGCGGGCAGGTGTTTTGGGGATGCAGGTCAGGTGTGTGGGGTCTGGGGGTGAAGTGTGTGGAGGGGGGCTGGGTGTCAGGTGTTTGGTGGGGCTGGTGGTTCGTTTTGTGGGAGGGCTGGGCGTCACTTGTGTGGGGAAGGGTCTGAGGGCCAGGTGTGTGGGGGCGCTGATGGTCAGGTGTGTGGGGGGTTGGGGATCAGGTCTGTGGTGGGCTCGGTTTCAGGAGTGTGATGAGGCTGGGTGTCAGGGGGTAGGTGTGTGGTGGGGCAGGAGGTCAGGTCTCTTGTGGGGCTGGGGGGTCAGGTGTGTGGGGGCGAGGGGTCAGGTGTGTGGGGGCGAGGGGTCAGGTGTGTGGGATTAGGGGGCAGGTATCTGGGGTTAATGGTGTGGTGTGTGGTGAGTCAGTGGGTCAGTGTGTGTGGTGAGTTAGTGGGTCAGGCGTGTGGGGGGCTGGGCGTCAGCAGCGTGGGTGTCGGGAGGTCACGTGTTTGGGGGGCGCAGGGGGTCAGGTGTGTGAGTGGATGGGTGGCAGATATGTGTTGGGTGGGTTTCAGGTGTGTGTGGGTCTGGGGTTCAGGTGTGTGAGGGGCTGTGGTTCAGGTGTATGGCAGGCTGGGGGTCAGGTGTGTGGGAGCGCTTGGGGTCAGGTTTGTGGCGGGGCTGGGGGCAAGGAGTCAGTTGTGTGAGGGGCTGGGGAACAGGTGTCTGGAAGGCTGGGTGACAGAGTGGTCAGGTATGTGGGGGGAGGCTGGGGATCAGGGGTTCAGGTGTGTGGGAATGCTGGGGGTTAGGTGTGTGGGGGGTTCGGTTTCAGGTGTGTGGCGGGCTGGGGTCAGATTTGAGGGGGGGTCTGGGTGTCAGGTGTGTGTTGGGGACTCGGTGTCAGGGTAGTGGGGAGGTGCCTGGAGGTCAGGATTGTCGGGGGAGGGGGGGCTTGGGGAGCGGTGTGTGGGGGATGGGTGTCAGGTGTCTGGGGGTTTGGGGCAAGGAGGTCAGGTGTGTAAGGGGGGCTGTGGCTCAGTGGGTCAGGTGTGTGGGGGGACTAGGAGGCAGGTGTGCGGCGGGACAGGAGGTCATGTGTCTGGGTGGTTGGATGACAGGTGCGTGTGGAGGCTGGAGGACAAGGGGTCAGGTGTGTGGGGGTCGGGTGGTCAGGTGCGTGGGGGGTCGGTTGGTCTGGTGTGCGCGGGGCTGGGGTTCAGGTGCGTTGGGGGGCTGCGGGTCAGGTGTGGAGGGGGCTGGTGGACAAGTGTTTGCGGGGGCTGGGGTCAAGGGGCCAGGTGTGTGGGGTGCTGCGGCCCAGGTGTGTGGGGCAACAGGGGGTCACGTGTGGCGGGGGTTGGGGGTCGGGTGTGTGTGGGGCCGTGGTCAGGTGTGTGGAACGCTGGGGATCAGGTGTGTGGGCGTTTGGGCGTCAACTGTGTCGGGGTCGGGTGGTCAGATGTGCGCGGTGCTGGGTTTCCGGTGTGTGGAAGGGCTGGGGTCAGGTGCCTGGGAGGACTGGGGGTCCAGTGTGTGGGGGGCATGGGGTCAGGTCTGAGGGGGGCAGGGGTTCAGGTGTGTGGGGGTGCTGGGGGTTCGAAATGTGACGTGCTGTGGGTCAGGGTGTCAGGTGTGTGGGGGTCTGGGGTCATTTATTTGGGGGGCTGCCTGGAGGTCTGGTGATCAGGGGGGTGGCTGGCTAGGGTCAGGTGTTTGGTGGGGTTGGGTGTCAGGTGTGTGGCGGGGCTGGAGCCTCAGGTTTATTGGGGGATGGGGGTCAGGCTTGTTGGGGGGCTGGGGTTCATGTGAGTGGGAGGCTGGGGGTCATGTGTGTGGGGAGTCAGGAGGTCAGGTGTGTTGGGGGGCTGGAAGTCATGTGTTAGGGGGGCTGGATGACAGGGGGTCACGTGTGTGAGTGGGCTGTAGGTCAGAGGTGTGGGGCGGCTGGTGGTCTGGGTTTCCAATGTGTGGGTGGGCTGCGGGGCAGTTCTGTGGGGTGCTGGGGATCACATGTGGGGGGCTAGGGGTCAGTTGTGTGGGGTATAGGGGTCAGGGGTTCAGGTGTATGAGGGGGCTGGTGGTCAGATGTGTGTGGGTCAGGGGGTCAGGTGAATGGGGGCCTGGGGGTCAGGTGTGTGCCGGGCTGGGTGTCAGGTGTGTGGGGTGCTGTGGGTCAGGTGAATCGGGGCCTGGGAAACAGGTGTGTGGGGGAGCTCTAGGTCAGCTATGTGGGGGTTGGGGTTCAAGTTTGTATGGGGGCTGGGGTTCCGTTATGTGGAGGGTGCTGTGGGTCACGTATGTGGGGAGTTGGGGGTCAGGCGTGTGCTGGGGTCAGGGGGTCAGGTGTGTGTGATGTGGGGCAGTGGATCAGCTGTGTGGGGTATTAGATGGTCACGTGTATGTGGGGGCTGGGGGTAACCTACGTGTGGGGGCTGGGGTCAGGTGTGTGCGGGGATAAGGGGGTCAGGTGTGCGGTGGGGCTGCGGGTCAGTAGGTCAGTTGTGTGTGGGGGGCTGGATGTCTGGTGTCTGGTGATGCTGCGGGTCAGGGAGCAAGTGTGTGGTGGGGCTGGGTGTCAGGTGTGTTGTGGGGGTGGGGATCAGGTATGATGTGTGGGTGTGGGTCAGCAGTGTTGTTGGGGTGGGGTCAGTTTTGTGGGGGGCTGGGGGATCAGGGGGTCAGGTTTGTGGGGAGGCTGGGGGTCAGGTGTGTGTGCGGGGCTGTGGGTCAGGGGATCAAGTGTGTGGGGGGGGCTGGGTTGCATTTGCGTGTGGGGAGGGGGCTGTGGCTCATGTGTGTTGGGGGTTGCTGGGGCTCAGGTGTGTGGGGGTCAGGGGGTTCGGTGGTTGGTGGTCATGTGTGTGGGGCTGGGGGCTGGCGTGTGGGGGGGGGTTGAGGTTAGGTGTGTGCTGGGGTCAGAGGGTCAGGTGTGTGTGGGTTGTGGGGGTCATGTGTGTGATGGGGCTGTGGGTCAGATGATGGAGGGGCTGGGGGTCAGGTGTTTGGGGGGCTGGGGGTCAGGTTTGTGGGGAGCTGGGGGTCAGGAATGTGCGGAGGCTGGGTGTTAGTGGGTCTCGTGTGCGGGGGGCTGAGTGTCATGTGAGGTGTAGGCTGGGCGTCAAGGGGTCTGGTGTGCGGGGGCAGGGTGTCATGTGTGTGGGTTCTGGGGGACAGGTGTGTGTGGGGCTGGGGTTCAGGTGCGTGGGGGGGGGGGCTGCGGGTGAGTTATATGGGCGGGTGGGTGTCAGGTGGGTTGGAGGGGCTTGGGGTCAGGTATTTGGGGGTGGTTGAGAATCAGATGCGTGAGGGGGGCT